>NC_056525.1:120120111-120146538 GCF_019175285.1 Sceloporus undulatus
GAACCGTCTAACTAAAAAGATTGCATGTACAGCGCTGTGTAAATTTACGTGCTTCATAAATAAAGGTAATAATAATAATAATAATAATAATAATAATAATAATAATAAAAAATAGATGCCTGACATCATATTGATAAGAAGGTGATAGTTTATTTTCCAAAGACAGTCCCATGCCAGTGCCTTGCACTAATCAGACTGGAGGAGTACCAGAGCATGGTTAATGCTAGTTCTTTCTTTCCAGGATGGGCCGCAACTTTATGACAGCTTTAAACTGCCAAAATGTACTCTGTCCCCATGAAGACATATAGCCTCCAAAGTAGGAGCCAGGTTTATTTTATTTTTTTAATATACAAGCAAAATAAAAGCAAAATACAAAAAAATACATTTACAATTTATATAATAATCTTGTATATTCTATTCCATCTCTTTCTCCTCTACAAAATTCTTCTGTATATTCTTCTTCCACTTTTTACTTCCTAACTTTGATCTTTCCATGGCCCTCTCTCCTTAATTAATCTCATGTCAAATGCGAGTTTTGACTAAATCTTGATTGTCAAATATTCAAAAACAGTAAATATTATTTAATTCAAGAAATAATTACATTTAAAAATATACATATAGACAGGTTTAATGACACCATCACCCCTAAGGGGAAAGACAACGCCACCCAGAGCCAGCTGAATATTTTCTCTTGGTCATTGTACCAGTACCTTTCTTCCTGGTCAAAACCACAGCCAACACATCCTCCGTGACATGCGTGCACAGAGTGAGCTTCAGGTGCATCGGGAGTAAACTTGGAGACAAAATAGATGGTCTATAAATACCTTTGAAAAGGAAGAATGGGATTGTGTGAGTCAATACACAACAGCAAAACCTAGAATGTAAGTAGCTTATAGCATTTTTTTAAAAAAATCTTATTAAATAATTATGCATTTGTTCTAACTGAATATAAGTGCCTGAGTCTTTTTGGCAACAATCCTAGTGCCTTTGTTCTCATTAGCAGAAAGCGGAAACCAAACTAACTTTTTTCCTTAGCCTATTGGTGTAGGTACTGCTTGCATAAACGTCTTTATTCTCTGTAAATAAAACACTAGGGGGCTGTTTTTGTAAACAATAATTTATATGATGCAGGGTAGAAAGCAATTCTATCTGTTTCCCAGGAGGGAAGACCACACAGATTAAAATAACGCCACACACAGACCTGGAACAGTAAATGTAGTAGATAAAGAAGAGAAAAACGCTGTCCAGAAAAGGAGAGCAGTATGCATAAGCAGGCTTCTGTTTATGTATAATCTAATGGATTGGGAAGTATAGGGATGAATTGGTTCATATCCAAACATGCACCTAGATGGATGCCTTCTAACTACATTACTTTGTTTCCACGTGGAATACTTCCCCTCTTTTTCCCAATGTTCAGGCTGTGGGTGCCCAAATGACACCACTCTGCTAAAGAGGAAGGTAGGGGTTGACTGTTGGACTATGACTTGTGAAAACCTGGTGGGTGACCTTGAGCAAACCACACTCTCTCAGCCTCAGAAGGTGGGCAATGGCAACAACCTTTGAAGAACTTACCAAGAAATCTCCATGATAGGGTTGCTTAGTGTTGCCATAGTTGAAAATGACTTGGCCCAAACAACACACACAGTGCTGCACTGTCAGGGAACCCAAGGTTTACAGAGGTGGAAAAAGATGGAGGGACAATGGAAGAGAGGAGGATGCTAAGGGAAAGAACTTATTATGCAAAACCACCTGTCCAACATAAAGGCAGAACTGCATGTTGCATCTCCATTCATATTCAAATACAACTAATCACAAGTAAACTGGAGCTGTATCGATGCATAAAATATAAGGTAACGGAGGGATTCCTTCATAGAGTGACTAGTCCAGTGATGGCGAACCTTGGCATCGTGCCAGAGGTGGAACTCAGAGCCCTCTCTGTGGGCACATGTGCCGTTGCCCCAGCAAAGAGTTGCCAGAATTGTTACTAGAAAACCAGAGGAACATGGCACTTGCAATAAATAAGTGGGTTTTGGGTTGCATTTTGGGCACTCGGCCTCTAAAAGGTTCACCATCATGGACTAGTCAAACGACCCCACATAAAAACAACGTGAACCTCCCAATCCTGTATGTTTCTGAAATTGCACAGACTACTTTTGTAACAAGCCTGAAAGCATAGAGAGCTGAGCTTTTCTGTCCAATCAGGACCAGCTGGCCATCATCGTGTCCCCAATTTTTACTTCTCACCACCATATTTCACGTTGGGCAGTGCAACCAACCAGGAGAAGGCAGAAACTTCTTATGTTGGTTGAAATGGCCTTCTGCCAGCAAAACTGCTGCTTAGAAGGATCTGCTGGTATCCACTGCCTGCTAGTAGAGATCAGCTGGTTAAAAAAAGCCATCCCACTCTGCCAAAGGAGACAGAGTGAGAAGAGAACTGAATTATGCCAGGTTCAAACCAGACACATTAAACAGCCCTATATAGGCACAAAGTGAAGCCAATGAGAAGGTAGTTTTCAGTCATTTCAAACACCCCTAGAAAGGCTTGAATTTGACATTGCTTCAGCTAATCTTTGATCAGTTTGGCAAATTAGGATTGCACTCTTACTGTGTGTCACACTGTGGGCACCAAGGCAATGAAAACTGAACCCATGGGGTTCACTCTCAGTGAGCATACTTGTACCCGTATTTTATTTTAACACATTGAAAACAGGCCTTACTATTCTAAAGCGAAATCAAAAGTTACATAATGAATGGACTCAATGTAAAACATGGTGGCTCATACTATTAAATTAATAATTGTTTTATTTATATACCGCTATAAAGATCATAGCGGTGAACAGCAAGTAAGCTAATTACCAAGTAAGCTAATTTGCCCCCAACAGTCTGGGTCTCATTTTAGCAACCTCGGAAGGATGGCAGCCTGAGCGAGCTTGACCCTTTTGCTGGTCTTGAACTCGCAACCTTGTGGTTTTGATGAATGGCTGCAGTACAGCATTTAACCACTGCACAACCAGGACAGTTGTTGTTGTTGTTGTTGTTGTTGTTGTTTATTATATTATTATTATTATTATTATTACGCTATTCCAGTTGCAAGTAAATGTCCCATTATTCTAACATGTCAAAAAAACCCCAAATTGAAAATGTAGGAATGGGACCTGTAACCAAATAATGCTATTACAAGAAATGCAATACAGTCAGCCTCTGTTTCATGGGGGATCCATTCTGGACCCCTGGTGAAAATGGAAAGTCACAGAAATTCAAGCCCATAGGTTTGAATGGGGGGTCATGAACCATTTTAAACCCTCTCCATTTACTCCCGTGAGTAAGTGAGAGGTGCTGGTCTGAAGTTACAAAACTGAGGGACAACTTACTTGGAAAGATACAGATCTGTTTTATTTTTCTGTGGTACAACTGAGAATTTGCAGGCCTAAGCAAAGCAGTTGGAGACAGGGAGGCTTGGCGATGTCTCATTCACAGAGTTGTCAATGTTGAAGTTGACTCAAGGTCAATTAATACAACAAACAAATAACTGAAACTGAAAAGAGACATCAAGCCAATGTGCCCACTATTGCAATCAAGAATGCCACACTTTTCATTGGAGAAGATACTGGATTAATCTAGCTGGCTCCTTAATTCTTTACCTCTGATGTTAAAGCTATTATTTTTTCCGGCAGGCATTTAGCTGAAAGCACAGCAACATCTCCTGGTGGGGCCAGTTATGGCAACTCCCTTCCAAATGCTTCTGCAAACGGCTGAGTAATAGCCTTCCTTTGTAATAAATGAATAGCCTAAATTTGATGGCTGTCAACACTTATTTTCAAGTGTTTTTGTGAATGTCTACAAAGAAAATATTTTCTTTCCCCCTTCTCCACTTTGGACAGACACAAACAAAACCCAGTAAATACGACCATAACATTCAGCAGTTGTGAACTTGTGATGTCCTTGAGTTTTCTGACATATACGTAAGATGTGAGTGTTAACACAGTCCCACCAAAACTGTGGGCATTCACTGTAGTGTAATCCCAGATTTCATCCCAAAAGACATAAACGATGGTAATGGACGGACTTAAAATGAAAGTGAATGTAACAGAAACTACCTGAGCTCTTGCTGAAAAGCCCTGGTTTCTTCACTTCTCAAGTCATCTCACAGGGGATATCCCAATTTGACAGGTCTGAAAACTAATTTCACCCTCCAAGGGCAGGATTACCATGGGCTGCACTGGGTTGCAATTACCCAGATAACTGTCTTTACCTGGATTCTAGGTGTGCTTGCTTGGACCTGGTTGCCCGCTTGGACCATCATTCAGTCTGGTCTCCAACGTTTATTAAGCGGAGATACGGGGCAAAACTTGGAGGCACTCATCTGCCGCTGCCGGAAGTTCCCATTGCGTTCCTGATCCCTCCCAGGGAGGCGATTTCAGGAACTGTTCAGAAGCATTCCTGAAAATCGCCTCCTCTGGGATGGATCAGGAATGCAGTGGGAACTTCTGGTGGTGCAGTGGCTTTCTGGTGTGGAGTAAAATGGGTAAAAGCCATTCGGTTCTCGTCCCGCTCCCTTTAGCTCCCTTTCATCACGCCCCCATCATGTCCCTGGGGGCAGTGCGGTAAGGTCCCAACTCAAGGGTGGATAACAACAGTAACAAAGGCCTGTTACAGACTGCCAAAATAAAGCTGCTTCGGGTCTCTTTGGAGGTATGCTATTTAAATGATGCATGAGTCCTAAGAGTCCGGAGGTCGCGCCAAAGCCACACTCCATTCCTAAACACTGGAGTGCAGCTTTGGTGCAGCTTCCGGATTCTTAGGATGCATGCTCATTTAAACAGCATACCTCCAAAGAGACCCGAAGCAGCTTTATTTTGGCAGTCTGTAACAGGCCATAGACTGCTTTCTACTAATAACTAAATATGTAGTTTGCATTGCTAAAGGAAAACAAAAATGTCTTCCCCGTCAATTATTTCTATTTCTCCCTACTTTCCTCTACATCTTGCACTATCTCAGCTTAAATGAAAGCTCGGGGACCAGAGCAATTGATGGCCCAAGTGGGCACTGAGTAGTCACTCTCAAGGGCTTCCTCTGGTATTGAAATAGATTTTTAATCTGTTTTTTGGCATTAGTGAAAAAACGGATAGCCAAAAGTAAGAAAAGAAATAAGAAAGAATTCTCTGATGAGAATACTCCTAGAAGTGTCTGTTCATTGTCAATATGTTCAGAGGATTTGCCTTTGCCTTCCTTAGAGGCTGAGAAAGTGTAAGGCTTGCCACAGGTCACATCATGGATTTCCATGGTCTCCAAATTCAAATCTCCTTGAGTTCCTTACCTCATTCTTATTTGAAGTATGAGAAGAGGCTAAATCATACATTTCTGTGAAGCACAAACTCTGAAGTAGGTTGTTTAAATGCTAAATATTGTTATTATGCTTACCTTAGAAAGGTATGAAAGATTAATCACAAGCATTACCATTGCAGCCTTCAGCTAGGCACAGCTGGAACTGTTAGAGATGAGACATGCCCTTCTTTTGCTTATTGTTTTACTTTGGCATAATTAATAAATGGCGGATTTACTCAGTAACCTGCATGCCTATGTCTCATTTAAAATAAAACGTGTCTATAAACCGTTTTTCATCCACTACATAATCTGAAATGGCATCTCTAGAAAGAAGGAGTGATCCTATGCTGAGAAGCCGCAGTTTGTGCACTGTAACACACTATACAAAAACACATCCGGGGTAGCTGTATTGGCCATTTAGTAAACAAAAATCCATCAGGATTTTTGCATGAGGAACATTTTGGTAGGTGTAGAGGTAAAACGTGCCAATCCAGTCCAAATTTGAGAAGAAAAAAATGTTTTACCTTGGTTGAAGATCCCAGTCACAGTGCAAAAACATGGAGACTTCTTGAAGAATCCATTGTATTCTGCCTACAAATAAGTCTGTGGCCTCACAGGAATGTAGACATATTCGATTGCAACAGAGGAATCCTTGTTGATATGCAAATGGACTTTAAATTTCCTGGACTTGAAAATCTCCCTATTGCCACATGGCCAGAGGAGGAGAGGCCAGCCTGCTAAAGATACCCTCCCCAGACCATCTTAACTAAGGACAGAAACAACAAAATGCAGGCATCTTACTAACAACTCTAATTTTTCTCCTGTTTGGTATGTAACATCTTGCCTGATGAAGATGCCAGTGGAGCTAATCGAAAGCTTGCAACAAGTATATTGTGCATTTCAGTTGGCCAATAAAGGTATCACTGTTTGGTGCACTATACCAAAGGCAGAGTTATCAATGATTAAAAGTCAGACAGCATGAATAGCTTGTTTTGTGAGTTCGAACTGGCAGGGCAATCCCAATTTTTTTTCCAACCTGTTTTATAGTCACAGTCTTCAGTCCTGCATCTTAAATCCCATTGATTTTAGTCATCCATTCACGCAGTCTATTTATACAGGATTGTAGTTTAAATCTCAGGGGAATCTAGCCACAAAAACAGATATCTCTCTCCTGAATTGTAACCCCAATTAACTTGTCTGAGGTTTACAATCCCAAGTGTTAAATGAGTCAGAGCTGACGTCTTTTTATCTTATATTAACCTGAAAGAGACACTTTTGAACCACTGATTCCCTCTTCATAGAGAGGATCTAAAGCTGGGTCTCTTGGTCCTAGATGTCTCAGTGTTAGAAACATTTGACAAGAAGACAGGAAATGTCTTTTTTGTTTTTGTTTTTTGTAATTCATGTTGTAAGCTTTCCCTGAAGTTGTTCCTTTTTGGATTCTGGATGGTAAATTTATTTATTTATTTAACAACCTTTCTTTCTTCCTGTATGAAACCCAAGGCAGTATGCAATATAGGTTAAAACAAAATACAGTCCTCCCTCTCTTCTTGTGGTTTTGAAACTCGTGTCCCTCACTTATGTACGAGGGACTAACGGAGGAGAAAACAATGGGGTGCGTGCCTGAGGCGCATGCCTGCACACTTCTGCAGCCGCACGCCTATATTCAAGCCAATGCGGTTGAATATAAGTGAAACTCTATTTTCACGAGGGGGTTCGGAATAGATCCCTTGTGAAAAAGGAGGGGCAACTGTACAGTTAAAACAATATAATAAAAAAAGTTTTTAAAAAAACATTAAAACAAACAATCCAATTTAAAACTGAAAGCATAGCAAAATATTTAAAATTAAAACATAGTAAAATTAAATGAAATAAATAACCCCTCCCAATTAAAAGCTGAAGTCCTTTTTTTTTTTTACATAAATAAGGTTTTGTATGTGTGCCATACAAAGAGAACAGAGAGGGGGCCAACCGGGTCTTCTTTGGGAGGGAGTCTCATAGTCTAGGAGCAACCGTTTAGAATGCTGTTCCTCTTTCTATGTATCATTTTAAGTGTAGTTTTAAATCATTTCAATATTGTCAATAACTTAAAGCTCATTTTAATGCAGAGCACTTAAATGTTTCTAGCTGTATTGTTTTTCAGATTATAAACCAATTTGAATCCCAATTTTGGAGAAATGCAGGCTATAAATAGAAAGGAGGAGGAGAAGGAAGCCAGCAGCACCAGCAGCAGCATCAACAGCTGCCACTTGTGTGCTGCAATTGGAGAATTAAAGTATTGTTTATTTATTTCATTTCATTTCTGAGCCCAGAAAGGGACACAAGACAGCAATAAGGCATTGAGGGAGTGCTCAAATCAAGGCCTCTGCAACTGAGGGATGGTGGGACTTGCATCCCACTAACATCTGGGTATCTAAGATATGCGGATGACACCATAATACTAGCAGTAAACCTCAAAGATCTGGAACAACTACTAAGGAAGATTAAGGGAGAAAGTGCAAACGTACGCCTACTGTTGAACATAAAAAAACCAAAAATAACGACAACAGAGAATCTTGACAAATTCAATTTTAGACAATGAAGAAATAGAAATAGTAAAAGAGTTTGCATACCTGTTATTAAAAATTGATAGAAATGGGGACTACATTCAGAAAATCAAAAGAAGATTAAGAATGGGTAGGGCGGCTATGAAAGAACTAGAAAAGATTCTAAAATGCAAAGATATTCAACTGTGCACAAACGTTAAAACTGTACAAGCCATTGTTTTACCTATTGCCATGTATGGATGTGAGAGCTGGACAGTTAAGAAACACGATAAGAAAAAAAACCAATGCATTTGAGATATGGTGCTGGAGAAGAGTGCTGAGGATCCCGTGGATGGCCAAAAAGAAAACAAATGGGTCCTAGAGCAGATCAAGCCAGAAATCTCTCTGGAAGCCAAGATAACTAGACTGAGGCCGTTGTACTTCAGCCACATAAAGAGAAGGCATGACTCACTGGAAAAAACAATAATGCTGTGAAAGGTGGAGGGAAGTAGAAAGAGAGGAAGGCTGCATGCTAGATGGATGGACTCTATTAAGGAAGTCAAGGATATGAATTTGTAGGACCTGAGCAGAACAGTGGAGGACATGGAGTCTTGGAAATATCTCATTCATGGGGTTGCCATGGGTTGAAATCAACTCGAGGGCAGTTAACAAGAACAACAACAACTGGAAAGCTGCACTTTGCTAACCCCTGCTTTAGCTAATGTTTCCAGCATGTAAATTTGCATGTCAACCATTCTTTTGGATGCAAATACATTTTTAAAAATATGTAAGAATGAGGGGGAGTTGTCTGAACTTAAGGGCAGAAAGTCAACTGCGTGACAGTGGTGGACTTGCCATTTTCCAGTCAGACCATATCACTTCACAGCTTTGAGTCTCACTCACCAAATGACAAAGAGATTTAGCCTGCCAAAAAAGATGATAAATCCAAACCTTCATTATCTGTTAACTAAAACATCCCTTTTGGTTTTATTGTATTCCATACCAATCAGTTTTGAATTATGGTCATTGTTTGCCTTTTGAGTTTCACTTATACTCTTGAGAAGAAAGAGTAGAAGGATGAAGAACAAATATAGCTCATCATGATCTAGAGAATCTATTGATGTCAGAACCAGCTCCTCCTATTTTCTGGAACAGCCTCCTATTTTCTGAATTAGCCTCATCTAGAAATTTGTATTGAGGTCAGGTTTTGTCATGTTGTGGCCTTGCTTTATTGCTCTTGAGAGTCTTCTTTGTTGATTTGTCAGGTTTCTTTTCTTTGGGCAGAATTTAGTGATGATATTTGGGCCAACACCTCTGTAGTCTCTGTTCTATAGGCACCTTAAAACTGACCATAGGGTGTTATCAAGACTTTTGCAGCTCCACAAAAAAGTATTGGATTGGTAAGTATTCAGTTTTATTCACAGCTGCAAAAGCTATTTTTCTGAAAAATATTAGATAAGTTATTTAAGGATGTTGTACATCACTTCCTTACTATATCTATTATTTATGTTACTTGGAGCTTTAACCCGGGCTATTTAACACATCATTCTATAAATATGATTTCATATGCAAATATTTTCCTACTTAAGGCATAGCTGTGAGTACAGCATAGAGCATGGAATATGGCTGTGAGTATGCAATACGATATCTTGTTAAACTAACAAGTTTATATCCTTCATTATTTGCCGACGGGCGAAATCCTAAAAGCAAAATTAAGCCAGTCCATTTAAAGGGTTTCTTTAATATGTTTTGTGGGGGATGGAGAAACTCAACCTTGATTTGCCCACAGCCCTAGGTGAAGTCAGGTTTAAATGGAGAAACTATTTAAACTAAATAAAATTCACAGTAAAGGGGAATATATGTAGAACTGGTAGTGACAATATAACCATGGAAGTTGGCAAGTGGCTAAGACAGGGGAAGGAATCATATGGTCCAGGGGTAGGCAACCTTTTTGAGCCAGGGGCCAGGTTGCTGTCCCTCAGACAACTGGGGGGCCGAAGCCGTGGGGAGAGCTTCCACCCTCCGGGGGCGGGGCCGCATGCCGGGGGTGGAGCTTCCACCCTCCGGGGCGGGGCCGCATGCCGGGGGTGGAGCTTCCACCCTCCGGGGCGGAGACGCATGCCGGGGGCGGAGGGAAGGTCGCGTGAGACTTCACCGCCATTTTGGGGGGGAAATGGCGGCGCCCATAGCGGCGAAAAGCCGCAATTGGTGGCGGCAGTGGCAGCTGCGGGCCGGCCGAAAGGCCTCCGTGGGCTGGATCCAGCCTGCGGGCCGCAGGTTGCCGACCCCTGATATGGTCCTTCAGATTACCTTGCTCTGCAACTTCAAGCATTCCTCACCACTGACTATGCTGGAGTTCAAGAACATGGAGTAGAATGGCATTAATTCCATTAATTAATGGAGCCCTGGTGGCGCAGTGGTTAAATGCCTGTACTGCAGCCATTCACTCAAAACCACAAGGTTGTGAGTTCAAGACCAACAAAAGGGCCCAAGCTCGACTCAGGCTTGCATCCTTCCGAGGTCACTAAAATGAGTACCCAGACTGTTGGGGGCAAATTAGCTTACTTGCTAATTAGCTTACTTGCTGTTCACCGCTATGATCTTTGGAATAGCGGTATATAAATAAAACAAATTAATTAAATTAAATTAATGGATTAATGTTTCCAATTCTTGACCCTCAAGAATTCTACTATGTAATTGGAGTGCCCGCATACCTCCAATGCAGTTTGGCAGAGAGAGACCCAATTAATCCTCTGCCTTTTTCAGCTGCTTTTCAAATGTCCTGGTTTATGACGCTTCCTTGAACTTTCCCCCCTTTGCCCTTGGCTTACTTCAGTTGCTGCAAACTGAGTTCAAAGTGCAAAAGTGGTTTGCATTCAGTTAACTTAGCAGGGAGGAGAGGAGAAGAGGGAGAATATTAACACAGAGTTCACAGAGAGAAAGCTGTATATGTGTAAGTCTGGTAAAGACATTTGGATTTTAGGACAATGCATTACACAATATTATATTTATCGATAATCATGCTATGCACACGCATTCACACCACTCAGTGTATTGGATTTATAGTTTTGGCCTTTTTCTTTTTTTCCTGTGTTTCCTAAGCTTAGTACATAAATTCCAGGGTTTCTCTGCTTTAATAGTAATTTTGTGTGTTCTTACTCATTAATAATTTTTACCTGCTACTTGCATGGGCAGACCATTTTGGCCATAAGTGACCTGAAGTGAATGTTGAAGGGTATGTGTCTGTTGAGGGCAGGAGGGCTGGTTGATTCTAGCAGGAGCAGAGTAGACAGCAACCCCTTTCTATCATTTTTGCTTTTTGTTCTTTTCCTTGGGCTGGTGGGTAGCAGTCCTCTGAGGCAGTATTTGAATTTTAGTTCAGATTAATGAACCTGCATAGAGAAATGGGGAAAAGGATGATCTTCTGCGAGGTGTCAGGGGAGTGTTCTTAAATAATTATCTCCTGTGCCATCACAGTCTTTTTCTTCATTCAGTCAGGCTATGTAAATTCTGTTCTAGCCTTGCAGTCCTGGCCATGGTGCTGTCCCCTACATTCACAGCCTGAAGATCGTCATCTGACCTCAAAAATTATGAAGACACATTTATCCTTATACAACTGTTTTTCTGAAGCACCTTGTTCTTGTGTAGCAATAAAAATTCTAGCGCCTTCCTTCACATTACCTCACCTGGTAGCTTAACTACATCCTGGCTTTGATGGCATTCTTGTTTCTGACCCTTTGGTTCTTGTCTGCCCAAACAATACCTAATCAACCACCTTTTCATTGCTTTTTCCTCACCTACTTTTTTTATTATTATATTATTATACCTGGTTCTTTAACAGCCAATGGCTACGCTAGCTAGAGAATGCTAGGAGGTGTAGTAAAACAAATCGTACCCAAGCTCTGGGCCTAACATTCCCACAGTTGCCACAGTGAGCATGTTAGCATATCCTACACCCCTCTCGCTGAATATGGGGTTTCATATTTTCACATTGGATGTCTAGTGTCAGGCATGTTTTTGAGTGATCACGATGACCTTTGGAACAGTAGGAAGTTTCATGTGGGAAAGGTACGCTGGTCTAAGGACATGTGGATGACCCAGATAATAATAAAATAAATACAGAATGGTCTTGATGATTACTCTAGCCTCCTCCATGCTCTCTGCATATCCTCTCATAATAGGAACTGAGTGAGTCCCGTCACAAAGAAGTTAAAGACCATAGCTGCACCTCACCCCAGGCTATGTTTCTATTCACCCTTCTGATCCAACTATCCAGAGGTTGTCTCAGATCCAATCAATGGATGTTATTGCATGGGCCTGGGGGAATGCAATTAGAGTGGGACGAAGGGGGGTGGGAAGGGAACGGAATGAGGAAAGGACACATTTTACTGCACGACAGAATGCTGCTGATGCCATGGGAAGTCCCTGTTCTGTTCCCGATCCGTGCCAGAGAGGCTGATTTTCAGGAACTGTTCAGAAATTTCCTGAAATTTGGCATCTGGGAGACGGATGGGGAACGGAACGGGGACTTCCGGCGGCATCAGTGGCGTTCCAGTGTGTGGTAAAATGCGTCCTTTGCCTGTTTAGTTCCTTTCATGCCCCCTTTCTTCCTGCTGTAATTGTGTTCCCCCGCGCCCTTGAAATAATGTCCAATGTTTTGTCACTTTGGTCAGTTACAAGGGAAAACCCATCAAGTCTTTGTTGCACTGCAGAATGGCACCAAGTACTCCTCAAGGCTATGAAATCAGATATAATTCTTAGCCCCAGTTCTAGCTTCATGTGTTTACAGAGGATCTCACTCACTGTGTAGCCTTCAGATTCCCACTTTCTGCCTTCAGTTCATTATCCAGCCTTTCGCACCTTTCTGTTAGCCTTTTAGAGACCGAGTGCCCAAATTCAAAGGTGTTCCTGTACTGGATGTTACCTGGTGCTGGGGGGGACTTCCAAGGGGTGGGACCTCTGCCTTCCAGAGGCAAAACTTCCAGGGAAGGCTTCCCTGGAGACAGCTGAAGGCCCGGGGGGGGGGGGGGAAGAGGAGGAACAGGCATGCCCCTATTCCTACTCTCCCCCCACCCTCCCGTCTCTCCATGTGCCCTCAAAAATGGCTTCACATGCCAGAGAAGGCATGCGTGCCATAGGTTCGTCACCACGGTGTTAGCTTCTATGGTTCTTAAGACTGCATCAGATTTGTGTGTTTGTGTGAACCTTTGCCCATTTCCAAATAAAACTCTTTTATTCATTCAAACCAGAGTCTCTCTGCAGCGAGTACTCATATACATAAGTAGAAAGATCCCCTTAAGTTACCCACCTCTTGCTAATAATTCCCCTAAAGTACCAAGAAGACACTGTAACTGTTGGTGAGGACCACAACGCCCCCCCCCTTTTTTTTACAGTAACAAGCACTATGATCTCTTCCACATCTGCTCTTCCTGTTTCTTCTCCACAGATGTTGTGGGATGGAATAGAGAAAGTGGCTGCAGTGCAAAGAAAGAAGCACCAAAGCGGAATCTGTAGTCTTTCCTGCATTTATGTATGAAAAGGTGAGCTGGGACTGAGCTCAGATTCCTGGTTGTGTCTGTGCATATGCAAGCAGCAAGATGAGCATCAGAAATCATGCTGCTGACTTTCACTCCAGGTGTTCCATCATCACCATACCCCTCACTGCAAAACAATTCTGATAGCTGAATCATAGGATCAAAAAACAAACAAACAAACCCCTGTGGCACTATTATATCCTGGTCAGTTGGGATTCCTAATGAGGTCAAGTTCCATGTCCCATCAAGGAAAAGTAAAAGGAGCAAGCCAACTCCTATGAAGAAATGGGTTGCCCATTCCAGAATCACATCTCTTCCTTCATGATATTGGAAGAGGTCTTTCTGAACATTTTGATTGGTCTTTCCCTTCAGATGCATGGGACTACAATTCCCATCTCTCACAGCTATTGTGGGAATGGTAATCCAACACATCTGGAGGTAGTCAAGCCGGGGGAGGCTGCTGCAGACCTCCCCTTTTATTGATCACTTTCTTTAAAGATAAAGGCTAGGCTTAAATGCAGCCTGCCTTCTGTTGCTGCAGTTCCTTGGGCAGTTCCTTGGGCTACTGTTTATCACCCGTTACATGAAATGAATAACAGGGGAGTGGATCTATTTCTTTCCACTTGTACAGCTGGCCCTTTCCTTGTATTGGCAACCCATAGTAATCCTTATGGGCATAACTGGTATTAAAATTAAATGTTAGCTGACTTTACTACACTTCGAATTTCATTGATCCCCTAGCTGTGACCTGAAGCAGAAGAGCAGATTATAAACCTTCCAGGTTATACATAATGCACTTTTTAATGTATTGTGCAAACCTTTAATTTCTGTTAGATTGTAAATCAACCATAGTGTTTAGAATTGGCCATGTGGCTGGGGATGTGGCCAGTTCCATAACATTCATAAACATCATATGCAGAGCTAGAAGCAAAATTCTAAATTTCCATGGTTTCTATCACTACTGATAGCCAACCAGTTAAAGAGAAATGAGGCATTTCCTACAGTGTATGTACACCTTCAGGTTGCCTGTCAAGCTATGGTGACCCCATGAATTTCACAGGATTTTCTTAGGCAAGCAGTATCCAGAGGTGTTTTTGCCAGTTTCCTCCTCTGAAATATAGCCTGTAGCATTCTTTGGCAGTCTCCCATCCAAGTGCTAACCAGAACTGATCCTGCTTAGCTCCCAAGATCAAACAGGATCTGTACAAAGATTGACACACCCATATACAACTGTGGTTTCCCACCCATTCATAATGTTTATGAATTATTCCTACTGTGAGCTCTGTCCATAATAAATTAGATAGAAATGTGTTTTATACATGATATGTGAATTTTGTAAAGGCAAAATGGTGTGTCAGAACAATCAGTACAATTCAGAAAAATTGTTCTTTAAGGGGAAAATATATTTTCAGGCAATAATTCACACAGGAAGAGATAAATTGTTTATAGAAACATAATGCATAGTTTATAGAAATGCTGTTCCTACTGTACTTAATGCTACACTTCCTCTTCTTAATGAAATTCTACAGCTGATTCATATGCAGCTGGAATGAGGAGTTATAATATAATAACATCTTATACCACATTTACTAATACATATGTATTTCCATATTGACACTGTCTTCTGCCTATGGTGAAGAACACCACCCCCAACCTTGTGTTCTTCAGCTTTGATAGACTGCAATTCCCATCATTTCCAGACAATATGGCTATTGCCCTCCTATCTGAAAAGCATGGGAGTTTTAGTCCAAATATCTGGAATGCACCAGGGGGAAGGAAGTGTGTTTTAGGAGCCCATCCTCACAGTTGGGTCACTATGGGTCAAACTATGCATGATGCTAAAAGTGCACATGCTGGCAAATACCTGATCATCTAGTATCGCCCCAATTGTGAAGTTTAGTTGAATACACCTGTGCCCTACAGCCATGGTTTTTGATATTTCTGATCTTTATCATTGTGTGTCTCTAGCAAACACAGAGGAAAGTCACAGGACAGGATCAAAACACATATGGATATGTGAGAAGAGAATTGCAAAACCTGTAGTGAAATTACCACGTAATGCCAGCTAAGCATATACTTGCCAGAGGTGGCACAAAACCAAGGTATATTGACTGGAGTTCAAAGTAACATCTGGATTACACATATCCAAACCTTGACTTGTGCACTATTAAATATTATTATTACAGATAATTTCAGAGATTGCTAAGAAGTAAGGGGCACTCAGCCTTAGAAGTCTTAGAGAGGACAGGGTTTGCAATAACAAAGTCTTATATAAAGGCTCAGTGAGAGAGACAATTAGAGTTTTGCATAGGAGGGCAAAAGGTGTGGCCTCCATCAGGACTAAAAAGAACCCACTAAAAGCGGGTTCTTTGTAGTCCGCGTGCCAGGTGCCATTGGTGCGCCATTGGTGCACTCATGTGCATTGATGATACATGTGCAGCACAGCAACATTTGGACACTGTGCCATGCCTGCATCATCATGGTGCCCTCCATGTGGGCAGAGCCGAGACATGATGGAGCCAGCGGTGCGCAATAGGACTCAGGAGCATGCAGACACTCTGCACTCCTGAGCCCTAAAATCAGCCCCAGGATGCTGCTTTTTGGCAGACTGTACTGGGCCTAAGTTATTTATGAACAACTAACACCTGAACATTTCAAAGCAGGGTGTAGTAATGATAAAACATCCAAGACAAAATGTAAAATAAAATCAAGATGTAAACTCAAGGAATTTATTTTATCCATAATTTAGGTGATAGGCTGAAATACGTAGAGCAGGTTTGCAAGAAAAGAGAAGTCTTCAACATACGTGCAATAATAAAAATTGTTGGAGCAAATCTACAATCCAGAGGGGTGGAAAGGGGAGAAGTGAGCATCACCTGAACAGGACACTTTATTCCTGATGCTTTAATTGGTAATTTTTAGAAGGATAATTTAATTGTCCAAAGTGCATTTTCAGTTCAAAATGTGTCTTTATTTGATCAGTCTCTACTGAGAACGATCCATATTGAAATTGTCTGGAGATTATAACCATTGTTCTCAATTTCTTTCTCTCTCGGGAATAGATTTTCATATGAATAGGCATTCACTTCCATTAATATCCCTGTCATTGGACTGCTCAGTGCAATCTTGCTGAACATCCTGATTAGATGCGAGAAAAGACAAGAAAGTATAACGGTTGTGGAAACCATTTAAAGAAAGGCCTCTAGTTTGGTTATCTTGGCTGAATCGTTATACAAAAATGGAACTCTCTGCAGATTAAACAACTGTCTGTGTGTGTGTGTGTGAGAGAGAGAGAGAACGAGAGAGAGAGAGAGAGATTTGCCCCACTAGACAGAAAGAACCTGGCAGACTCTTCAAAACAAAATGACAGCCGATTTCCCAGTGGGCCTATCAGTGGCACAAGCTCTAGACAGTTCTGCCAAGACAAACCTTTCACCGAGAAGTCCAGGCTTCCATGTGCCTCGTGCAGCTTTTCTTCCCAGAGCTTCAATTATTATCTAAAGAGCGAGTGTGCCATTCTGGCATAATGGGCCCATTGATTCACATATGGACGTGCAGCAAATAAATCATCCCCAGTCCCATATATATTCACACAAGGAAGCTCTTTTAAAATGCTCAGGAGATATAATTACAAACAAAATGGCCACCCTGGAAATGTTTTATAGAATAGTGGTAGAATCAAAGGCAAGGATTGTGCATCTCCTTTCTGATGATGATGCAGCTTTAATTCGTTGAATTGGGAAAATGACTAGAATGTTAAATTGTCAATCTGCCCCTAGATAAGAATGTTACTGTTGTAAGATGAACTGGCAGATAGGAAGGGGGACCCACTACAAACCTTTGGTTCCAAAGAGAAAATTGGATCAAGACAAAGAGAATGATTGAATTTAATGAAAGTAACATGGGAGACAGCTTCCTCTGTGCGTGAATTAATGCAGAATTTGCAAAAGGGTATGTGTGATACTGATAACATCCAAGGGAATCATGATCATAGCAAATGAAGCAAATATCAGTCATGAAAAATCCAAACAAGAGAGTGCCTGGGGATATGGCGCCAGTCTGATTTTCTTATACAGTTTGCACAAATAATTGTAGGATTTAATCCTTGGAAATGAACAGGATTTGATTAGCAGAAGGGAAAGTATTGAACCGTAGATGTAGTTCACACACTGTCAAGGATTACTTAAGAAGTGAGCAGAATAGCTAATTGGAAATATTGGATGACTTAAGGAAAATGGTGTCAAGTGAAAAAAAAAAGGCTAGGCAATGAGCAAAATACTGTGTTGTGGCTGGGGGACCATTTCAGTAAACATGTGTTATGTGTGGGAGAGATTGCTGTGTGCCTCTGAGTGTGGAGGTGACTTTCAACAAAGCACAAATCTCAGCTTACGTTCAAAATTAAATTGCAGAAAAGTAGTGTGCTTTCAGAATCTGAGATACCTTTGTTTTCATCTGTTACACTTCATAGTATTTATAACATTATTCAAATATTATTTTTAAAAAAATAAGGAAAGGGATGTGTTTCTTTGGTATGCATACCTAAGCTAGTACATTGGCTCATTTAACTCTCTTTAAAACAATAACACTAGCCTGCTGAGCTAGTCTCCTGGTCAGAAATGTAATTGCATTGTGGAAATAATCACATGGTTATTACTTGTTATGTATGAAGTTCTTAAACCCACTGGCACCATGCAAAGAAGTTTTTTTTAAAAAGATAGATCCTGGCTGATCTGACTTAGATTATAAATTAGATTTATAATCTAATTAAAGACAGGGCATATTAGAAAGAAACTGGGGGCGGGGGTGGTAAAAGAAGGGTCAGCCAAGATACCAGGATAAAACCAGGATAAAGAGATGCATTTAAAGATTAAATTGGAAGAGACAGGAGCAAACACCTTTTTACAAAACTGTTATGTCTGCCCAGAGAATGTCGAAACCAAAGCTGAATCTTCATACTCCAGAAATAATTCAGTTTGACACCACTTTAACTGCCATGGCTCCATATTATGGAATTCTAGGAGTTGTAGTTTTGTGAAATAGTTAGCCTTCTCTGTCAGAGAGCTCTGGTGCCCTACCAAACTACAAATGGCAAGATCCCATAGCAGTTTAAATTTAAATTTTGGGAGGCAAGAAGGACAGGATGTAAGCTTGAGGAGCTGACTCAGATGCTAAGGCTTTATACGGTTTAGTCCAGTGATGGTGAACCTATGGCACGCGTGCCAGAGGTGGCACTCAGAGCCCTCTCTGTGGGCACATGTGCCATCGTCCCAGCACAGAGTTTGCCAGAGTTTGTTACTAGAAAGCCAGAGGGACATGGCACTTTGCAATAAATAAGTGGGTTTTAGGTTGCAGTTTGGGCACTCGGCCTCAAAAAGCTTCACCATCACTGGTTTAGTCACTAGTGACTCTTCATTGGCTTGTTCAGGGAAAAGGTCAGCTGAAGTTACAGTATATACTCGACTATAGGTTGACCTCGTGTATAAGTAGAGGGCAGGTTTTGGGCCCAAAATTATGGATTTTGATATGACCCATGGATAAGTCAAGGTTAAAACTTAGCAGCATGTAACAAAGGATGTAAAGGGTGAAGCAAAGGAAAATGATGCTAAAGATCTCTAAAATTTTGACAGGATTACTGTGCTCACCCTAAAGGCTGGATGGATGAGAAAGTAGAGGGATTGATGCTTTTTTGAGTTACTCCGAGAAGAGATTAAGCTGTCACCTTTCACCAGGGCATGGTTCATTTTTTGATAAGAGTTAAAGTACAGTACTTACATTGACCCATAGATAAGTTGGCCCAGGTATTTTGTGTCAATTTTTGACTAAAATTTCTAGACTTATACGTGATTATATACATCAGGGGGTGCTGAGGAGAAAAGAGTGTTGCAGGGAGGGCCTTCAGTCAAAGTACATGCATAAGAAAGACAAGGGGAACCAGTGGCCTTTAGGACCATGGCAGGGAAGAGGGTTGCATGAAACATCTTTTCAGGATCTCTCAAAACCACCATTCAACTTCGCTGATTGCTTTGTGTGGTGATGTCTCCCATTCTTTACCTGCCCCCATGAGCTCACTCCCTTAGTTGCATCTTTCATTATTAGTGGCAATGGCATCTGGGAAACTCTTGTGAAGCTTGGGTGCAGAGCATCACTTCTGTGGCTTGGAGCAGCCCCATTTTGGGATGGACTGACTGACTGGAGCAAGGCATTTGGGGCAGTGTAGGAGCAATGGTGGCAAAAAGGAGTTTTCAAATTCGGGACCCTGCTTAAGCTTTGTGAGCTTTCCTGGGACTTGGCTGGCAGGTTGAAATTGCACTGCTGCTCCTGATTTCTTTCACTGGACAGGCCAATAGAAACCTTGCTGGGGGAACACTTGAAATTTTGTGGGGAAGGCCTGTTCTGCAGAAGGAGAGGAAGGAATATCTGGGGTTGATTTTTGGAAAAAGTCCTTCACCTTGGAGTGGCTTCTTTAGTTAGAATTTTTCCCTTTCCTCATCCATGTCAGTCTTTAGTCCAGAACATGTAGCTGCTCTACTTTGCAAGGGGCGGAGGAGATGAGGAAATACATAGCTGCCATCATGAAGTCCTGTTCGGCCCTAAAAGGAGAACTTGGAGGTGGACCTAGAGAAGGAATGGTGGAGGCAAGGCAACACTGCACTGCAGTTGCAAAGAGCTGCATTGGGAAAGGGATGAAGGCTCAGAAAAGGAGGCAATAGTCTAAAATTTAATGAAGAGAGTACGCCTCACAGGTTTAAATGCTTTTGTGGAACATACAGAAAAAGAAGAGAAGAAAGATACAGAGGCATTAGATCTTGGAGCCAGTTAAAAGTAAGTACCAACAGTTTAAAATGCTTTGTGGGAAGAGGGAACCAGTAAAAGGAACAATGTGATAGGGGAATACAATCTAAATGACAGCCATCAAATTGGCAGAAACAGTTTGGATGAGAGTGAAGAGCAGCCATGAGAAGATTTTTAAAAAATGATACAGAATCCCACATGGGAAACAGTAAAATGTAAGCTGGGATTTGAGAACCAGATGTTGCCGGGCTCCAGTTTACATCTGACTCAGCCACCCTGGCCAATGAAGTGGGATAATGGGTTCAGCCACATCTGGAGGACCACAGCTTCCACAGTCCTGACATAAGCCTCTGACAGAAGAAATAGTTATGAAGAATAACCACCAAGCAACTGCTGCTACTGCATGCAGTTCAACCACAGGTTAGCTCCATATTCTAATTTAAAATAACCATGGGAATTGGGCCAAGATTCAAGGAAGGGCCTTTTAACTGCAGCAGTTGTGAACAATCAGTCTTCAAAATAGTTTTCTGTTGTAACCGAGAAGTCTTCACCTGTTTACGGGAAGAGAGTAGGGAAAGTACCAATCTAGCCTCCCTGGGAAGGCACTTCCCGACCCTGGAGCAGCCACTGAGATGTTCAGCAACATCTGGTATCTCCCATTTCTGGAAAATATGCCTAATACTAGGGCAGAACCAAAACAAAAGGAGAACAGAATACATGTTGATATTTTATGTCCCACTTCTTGATGATGCAATTTCTGGGGGAACAGGAGAATAATGAAATTAGTGCTTTCATGGTCTAACTCAAATGCTAGATGTGATGAGATATCACATTAGACAAAGGTAAGTGGGGATAAAAAGCAATGCAGATGTACTTGAAAGTACTGTACTTTTATATTAGCATAGTTGAAGATTAGATTAGAGCTCTTTAGCTAATCAAGAGTCCTAGACAGTGGCATCAGTGGCATTATTAGAGGCGTGCGTGGGGTGCGGACCACACCAGGTGACATCCTAGGCGGGGGTGACACCACTGCACCTCAAACATCTGCATTTGGGCAGAAACGGGCTGTGGCATTTGCCTGCACCCCTTTAAAATGCTGAAGAGATGATGTGAGTAGGTGAGGCTCAGTGGGAGGAGTAAGGAGAGGCCCCGTTTTTAAAAAAATCAAATTCCAAAATTTCTTTTATTATTATTATTATTATTATTATTATTATTATTATTATTATTAATTTGATTTCTATCCTGCCTTTCTATCTGAAGGGACCCAAGACGGCTCACAAATTAAGATTCTAAAAACATATTACAATGAAACAATTAAAATTATCATCTAAAAACAAATTTAAAATTATTATTAAAAACATCACATTTTACCTAATTTTTACTTTAACCCACATGAAACTATGTGTATGTAAACACATTTATTCTGTGCATTTGCTATTGTAATTGAAAGAGATAATTTTAATTTTGCCCATTGTTTTATGTTAACATTACATTCAATGATATATGGGAATGACGATTTATGAGTAGCATTAGTAAAAAAAAAATACTAAGAATTCTGTATGGGTATAGTATAGGAGGCGGTCAATAGGTAGCATCTGAGTGGCATCACTAGCTTGGTGTCACCCCAGTGTGGTAACTCATGCTGTCAGATTCATGTTGCCTGGCACAACCCCAGAAGGTCTCCTCCGCCAACCAGGCCATCTCTGCTATGTTGGGGGTGGCATGTTGCTGCCACCGAGCATTACTTTCCAGATTTGGCAGGATGGCTGGCTAAGCAGCAAGATAAGGTGATTCTTTTTATCACCTGGCCAGCAGAGCTGCCAGACCCGAAAGACAGCCCCTTCCCATCAGTGGCTGCTGGAGGGGTGGGCTGCTTCTGCTACTTCTGCAACTATTTTTGCGCCCAGCCAGCAGCCCTACCAAATCTGGAAGGAGCTGCCAGGCAGCATCAGCACCCTACCTTGACCAGCATCCACAGCCAATGGACAGCAGAGGCACCCTGGTTGGAAGAGGGGAGCAGCTGAGATGGGGGTCTTGGGACAGCCAATGAGTGACCATTCCACTGGGTAGTCACCCCCCACCCGAGATGTGCAGTGCACGCAGCTTGTACACCCTAGTGATGCTCCTGAGCCTAGGTGCTTCTTGAATATGTTTTTTGAGTTTGTAACTTACCTGTACAAATCACAGTGGTCACCATGGATCACATATAGCCTTTGGCTACTCAGTGGCAATCTAATAGCTCATAGTTCATTCACTAGGACCCAACTGCTCATCACTATGAGATATGTGGACCTGGGTCATCCCAGGAACCTGTACTTGGGGGGAAAACAGGGGGTATCATGCTATAATAAGAGCCAGTGTGGCTTAGTGGTTTGAGCATTGGACTATGACTCTGGAGACCAGTGTTCAATTCCTGCTCAGCCATGAAATCCACTGGGTGACCTTGAGCAAGTCAGATGCTCTCAGCCTCAGGGAAGGCAATGGCAAAACTCCTCTGAACAAATATTGCCAAGAAAACTCAGTGAAACACCTTAGGTTTGCCATAAGTTGGAACCAACTTGAAGGCATGCAACACACAAACACAAATCATGCCATAATATTATCCCACCTCCATACATTTCTAAGGGGTGAGGAAATGCAAAAATTATGATTTCACTTGCATTATCAAAGAGATGTAAGGGATGCAGGGATGTAGTTGGGAGAGGACAAAAATGAGTACATTGTCCTTCCCAATAAGAATCCCCCCCCCCCCCGTGGTTTTTTTCTTTCTTTCTCTCCCCAAATTTCTAGCATTGCAAAAGGTGAGACTCTGAAAACTGTTCACATCTAGAACTTTGCCTTCCTCCTTTTCTGGCTGTGTGTGTGTCTAAACTGTATTTCTAAATGCTTAACTGAAGTTTTACGATGCTAGATATTTGAAAACCAGAAAAAAAATCATTTTGGGAGGGCAGAATTCTTAGTTAGAAGGAGAAATGCCTTCATTGTGCCCTTCCCCATGTAGGGCAAGACACAGATTAGTGATACATACATAATTGTCCTAAAACATGCATTTGGATGTTAGGCACCAACTTGTTCAGAAACAACATCATGATCTGTTATCTTGATTCTCCATTTTGTTCCTTTTATTTTATTTTATTTTATTTACTTTTTTTGTTTTTTTGCAAACAACTGCAAAACTTTTTTTTTTTACACAATTGAAACAAGAATGAGGACTTAAGAAGCAGTGTGTCTGGAAGGGAAAAAAGGCTATTTGCCCTTTATATTCAACCCCTCCTCCCTGCTCTGTCAATTCATTTCACTTCGCCTCACCATAAAAAGGCCTAGCTGTCTTTTAAATTCCATCACTTACACTACTCGCTTCAATGGCTTTTCACTTGCCAAGTTATTCCATAGGTTTATTGCTCTTCCAGGGGAATATTTCAACTTAGATTAAAATAGTAATATTCTGAGACATGCGCCAGGCTTTCAGCAGCATCTAATTCTCTCTCTTCCCATCTTGAAATGAGACACCACTAACACCTCTGAACACATTTGTCTCATTCACATTTGGATATATTCCTGGTTGCAGCTTTCCTTGCTTCCCAGACCTATCCACTCTTGTATCCATCTCATGCCAGCCAGGCTGACAATGAAAGGTCTGTCTCTGGCTTGGCTTTGGGCGACAGTTGTCCCAATTATTATTTTTTGTACCTAGCACTGCACTTGTACACGGTGTTTTATAGCGTGAGTGGTCTAGACTCTGTCCCAAGAGCACAGCGACCTGTACCTTGGCTTTGGCCAAGAATAAATAATAAATAATAAATTGAGTGCTCTGTATACAAAGCATGTATTACAATAAAAAGCTTAGGGCTGGTTTACAAAAATGGTAGACCACATGGTAAAAGTGTTCTTGGAATGTATTATTTCGGACTGCCAATGGAAGCTGCACATTTGAATGCTCCCCTAATGGGAAAAATAAAGGATCTCTGCATATGGAGAAAGCTAGCTCACAACTGTTCACACTCACTTTGAATTTTATATAGGCAGAGGGAGCATTATTTTTAATATAGGAGGTAGCAGCAGTGTGTCATTTGGTCTGGAGACTGAAATGACGAAACTCTAAGGCCCAATACAGACAGGCCAAAATAAAGCTGCTTCGGGTCTCTTTGGAGGTATGCTGTTTAAATGATGCATGGGTCCTAAGAGTTTGGAAGTTGCGCCAAAGCCACACTCCAATCCTAAGCACTTGAGCGCAGCTTTGGCACAGCTTCCAGACTCTTAGGACACATGCATCATTTAAACAGCATACCTCCAAAGAGACCTGAAGCAGCTTTATTTTGGCCTGTCTGTATCAGGCCTAAGAATATTTTTACCCTGCAATGTTTGAGACTAATTCTTAAAGAGGAGATGACAAAGGTGCACTTCTATTGTTGAGGATGGTGTACTGTTATGTGTTGTCAAAATGACTTTAATTTATGGCAGCCCTATGAATGGAAAATGCCTGGTCATCAACTGCTCTGCTCTTGTGCATGTCTGAGATATCAGCAGAGCAAGAGTGCTCAATTGGTGCAATTCCAGCTGTTCTCCTTTCTAGATAAAGAAGGGACAACACTCTTGTTCTGCTGATATTTCACATAAAGACACATCTGCTCAGGTCTTGCAAACTCACAGCCATGAATTTATTGACACAGTCCACCTGTAATAATCTTGTCCTATTGCCCTCCACTTTATAGAGAGTTATTGTCTTCTCCAATGAGTCATGTCATGTCATGATGTATCCCAAGTATGACTCAGTTTAGTCACCTTGGCTTCTACTGAGTGTTCAGGCTTGATTTTCTCTTATATCAATTTATTTGTCTTTTTAAACATCCATGATATCAATAGAACTCCAGCACTACATTTCAATTGAGATTATTCTCTTCTTATCATCCTTCCCCCCCACTGGCCAGCTTTAACAACCATACATACAAATGAGAAATATGATGGCATGGACAATCCTGACTTTGGTATTCAATTATATATCTTTACACTTGACGGTCTTGTCTAGTTCTGTCATAGCTGTCCTTCCAGGTCTTAAGTCTTCTGATTTCTTGACTTCAGTCTTCATTTTGGTGAACAAGCCAAGGTACAGAACATCTCTAACTACAGCTGGCCCTCCGTATCCATGAATTCTGCATCCAGGGATTCAACCATCCATGGATTGAAAATATTCTAAAAATATAAATGCCAAAAAGCAAACCTTGATTTTGCCATTTTATAGAAGGGGACACCATTTCACTACCCCATTGCATATAATGGGACTTGACCATCCATAGATTTTGGCATCCACAGGTGGTCCTGGAATCAAATCACAGCAGATATCTTGGGTGCCTAGTATTTCTATGTCTCCTTTACCCATGAAGACACACATACACACACATACATTCATATATCCAGAGCAGAGGTAGTGGGAATGAAACCAATTCAGGAAGAAAGCTAATTTGGTGAGCTCTAATCTCTGAAACTAGGAGGAGGATAGTGCTGATAAGGATGGAATGAAAAAGATGAACGGTTCCTGAAAATCGGCCTCTGTGGGACGGTTGGAGAAAAGAATGGGACTTCAAGTGGCATTGGCAGCATTCTGGCATGCAGTAAAATGTGTCCTTTCCCCATTTCATTCCCTTCCTACTCCTTTCATTCTGTGCTGGGCCCGTTCTAAAAGTGGGGAGGAGAGAGGGGGGTGTGAAAGGGAAAAAAGTGGTGGGGGAGATTGTCAGGATTTCCTTGATCAGTTTAAGGTGCCAGAAGACTTTCTTTTCATGAAGGTGTGGGGTGGGGAGGTCATTTCATTCAGCACAAAAAATAATAAGAAACTAGAGATCTTGCATTTTGATATCTTTTAAAAAGAGAACGTGGCTGCAGAAATGGGAAGAAGCAGTCCAAAATCACAATAAATGTAGCTGATTGAATCAGTACAATTGCCAGTCTGGGTGAGCCACCAATCAAGTAAGTGCTAAGAAACCATGATTGCACTGATTTTAGGAAAAACTTTTCCTTGGACTTACCTCTCTTGTCATAGTTCCTGTTCTGAGAGAAAGACAGCCTGCCAAAACTGGTGTGAACATACCTTGAGGGTACAGAGAAGCCCTGATGTTGCACTCCCAAACAAATTTTGTGGAACACATTGATTTATGTACATTGCTGCCTTTAGTCCCTATATTGGGAGAAAGGCGGGATATAAGATGATGATGATGATGATGATGATGATGATGATGATGATGATGATGATGATG
>NC_056525.1:120146548-120173657 GCF_019175285.1 Sceloporus undulatus
TAGTAGTAGATCTGGTTGTCTAGCTGAGAGAGATGGAAAGGTAAGCAATGGCATCACTGGGAAGTGCAAGGAATGGGGGCTTCCAGATCAGTTGACACCCAGGGATGATGCCTGGTTGGGTCCTCCTTGCAAGTTTGAGGCAGGAGGGGCATACATGCATCCTTGCTGGCTGCTTTGTCCACAGGCTTCCTCTCCAGGGAGAAAGCCCAGGGATGAAGGAACAGGAGGGGTGTACATGGACTCTTCCAGCACCAGGTGACACCATAGTTAGTGACACCATTGATGGTAAGTAGGACCATCACACCATTGCATGAAGGTCCCTGCTTCTGTTGTCACTGGCAGCCATTCCAACTGGCTGCAGCAAAAGAAAGACGTGATAAGAGGCAGACGTATTTTACCAGTCTCACTAAAAGCCTACTTGCTGTTTTCCTCTTTCATTCCCATCCCTTTAATCTTTTGTGCTGTCAGTCCCTTCTAGAAACTAATTGTATTCATGCCATTCCAAGATCCCTTTTGGTTGAGGAGCATGAAAAAACGCTATAAATAAAATAACTTCTAAATATTTTTACATTGTTAAGGAATGACCGACATGTCCATTCTTGTATTCTCCCCTCGTGTTCTTGGTGATGGCTAACCATTTTGTTTAAGAATCTTACTCAACCCTGTAGAAAATAAGGCTGTATAGCAACCTTTTCCAACTGGATAGGCACCAACTTGAAGTGATAAAGGTATTGTAAAGCTGCGACTCTGTGAATGGAGTGAGTGAAAAATAGAAAAATAGAAGCATATCACACTATTGAAAGCCATGTGACCTTGGCCAATTGGTTTTATCTGTACAACCTTTGATACAGGTGCTAATAATAATAATAATAATAATAATAACAACAACAACAATAATAATAATAATAATAATATGCTTTATTTATATACCACTCTTCCGAAACGATCAAAGCAGTTCACAGAATCATTAAAAACTTTCACAATATAAAAACAACATTTCAATAAATCTATCAATAAAAACCAATAAAAACTAAACATCAATAAAACAAGCAGAGGTAATCTGAGGATAATTACAAAATGGGATAACAATTGGAACCTTGTTGTATCTTTTGTACTGTACCTCTTATATATTTTCTACCATAATGCATTATATCTATTTTGGTGTAACTCTCTAGTTTCATATCGCATGAAATATGCTTATTAACATTTTTCATATAGTGCATGATACAGAATTATAAATTCATGAATCCCTTAGTGCAAGCTCTTTCACCACTGTATTTTCTTAGTTACTTATTATGACAGTGGGCTATTCTACTGTGTTTGTTTGGGTTGCATGCTGGCTGTCCTGCTCTCACTCTGCAACAGAACATAGAGTGCTAAAGGTGCAGTAGCCAAATGAACAAGGGGTGTCTGACAACAAATAGTCCTAGGTCAGGAGCCGTAAATCAAAGCCGAGTCCAAGTAGGAGCAGCTTTATTGGAGCCGAGAAACAGTCCTGGGTCATACACCACAGGTTTGTATCTCACAGAAAATGCTGGCTGAAAGAGAAGCCACATTTGCTTTCAGCAAACCAAATGGGGAAAGGCCCCTGACTTAGAAGGCCAGCCATGTGCTCACAGCCTCCCACTTTGCTTGTGGGGTAAGGACTGTGTTTGTGCCAAATGCCAAAGTCTTCACAATTCCTGAGGACTTGGGGGTTTCTCTTCCAGCTTCTCCTCCCCTGGAGAACTCAGATGGCTGTCAGACTGAGCTGGAGGAGGGTGGTAGGTCTGTTTCGCTTTCTGAAGCTAGAAAATAGGCACAATCCATATTTAGTCATATCTACAGTAAGCCAATTAAACTCAGTAGGACTTCAGTTAGTCACAACTAAAAAATCCAACTGATTTCATGATCTGTTAAAAGAATTACAAAAGCCAGATCCAATCAGTAATCTTTAATACAAAATTTTAACAAGCAAAATACAAAATCTAAATAATATATAGACCACTAAAACTACGTTGATGTGATGGTCTGACTAAAGAGTTCACATGGGAGAGTTACACAATCAGTTTGTTATCACAGTCTTGAGCCTGGTAAAAATTTAAAAATTCTATCAGCAAGGCGGTAATAAAGAGCACATTTGACATCTTATTGGAACATAGGTCATAAAAATATACAGCATGTATAATATAAACTCTCATAAAAATTAGAAATGGTAAAAGACACATGTGGCTACTTGCAAAGGCATAAACCAAGGGGTGAAAATCCCACTGTGGTTTCTTGAGCATATTTTAAGGCACTGGTAATGGAACAGTCCAGTTTCTCTTTTGATATTTGCTTGGTGCAGTTTGATCCAATGGAATGAGGCTTGCCTTTCTTCTGTCTCTCTCTCTCTCTCTCTCTGGTAGGGAGGAAAGGAAGGAGGGATGAATAACATACAGAAAGATTGTATGTATATTATAAAGTGTACAGAGGTATAGATAAGCTGCTTTGCTGCCAGAAAATTTTGTTTCAGTGTGTGTTGCTCTTTTTTCAAACAGAATTATTTATAAATCTCTTTTTGTCTTCTGAGTGTTGATCTGAAAGCAGATTTTAAGGACTGTGCAAACCTAAGTACTGCTACCTTGAGGTGGATCCACAGGCGAAGAGGAAATATTGTAAGCTCTATATAACCACCACAACCAAGCAGTTCTTGGCTACTTAATTTCAGTCCAAGTACTAAAAGTGGGGAGCCTCAGGAACTGGAGCCAGACCTCCCAGGACTCTAGTCTAAAAGTTTGAACTGCATCTCTTAAAACTAAATATTCTAGGTTTTTTGTCTCACTTTACCCTTTGCCTACCTCTTGAATATGACCTCTTCCCCCTCAAACTTTTCTGATTTTGAATTTAGTCCTGGGAATTAAAAGAGGTTTCTCACTATTGCCATACACATTCTGTTTTATATTCACTTCAGACATTTGTATCTTAAAGTCATTGCAACTGATGGCAGAATGTTTTGTAATCCTTTGCCCTGAGTTTCCTTGTTCCATTACTCCCATTGCTTCTTCTGACCACTGGAAATCTTTCAAAAAGAGTAAAGATCCACAACTCAAACTGTTCAGGAAAAGAAGTTGGGGGCTAGAAGAAACTTCTCTGTTGAAGAATCAATTGGTAGGATTTTCATCTGTGATTCTTGCTTTCACCATTATGCCTCCCACAGTGTGTGATTCCTTCCCCCACGGTGTTTCATCACATATTCTCCAACATTGTAGTGTGGTGTGTAGATGTAAAAGGTTAAGATAAAGGTTTTCCCCTTGACATGAATGTCTAGTTGTAACCAACTGTAGGTAATGGTGTTCACATCTAAGCCAAAGAGCCAGCATTGTCCAAAGACGACTCTGGTGGTCATACAACCAGCATGATACTGCACAGAACCCTGTGCAGTGTAGGTGTAGTTTTTCATATACAGTTGCCCCCCTGTTTTCACGGACTTGGATCCACATCCCTTGCCTGTTTGCGGGCTGCAAATGGAAGGGGATAAAATGGGGCACATGCACGCATGGTGCATCCCTGCGGGTGCCCCCAAGTGTGCACCACCACTCAAGCCAATAGGGTTTGAATATTAGCCGTTTGTTGTTTTCAGAAGGGGGGGTCTGGAACAGATTCCCTGCAAAAACGGAGGGGCAACTGTATATTGTGAAGTCGAAGGCTTTCATGGCCAGCATCCATAGTTTTTTGTGGGTTTGGGGGGCTCTGTGGCCATGTTCTAGAAGAGTTTCTTCCTGACGTTTTGCCAGCATCTGTGGCTGGCATCTTCTGAGAATATATTGTTTTATACTATTAAAAGCTATGTGTTAATTTGTTGTAGTTTTAAAAATGAAATCCTCCTCTTTTGCAATGGCTGCTGATGGCTCCAGTCAGTGTCAGTGAATCCATGGCAGCTTTTAATCTATCCTTTACATGAGCTATCCAAGGCCCTTAACCCTATTCTTAAATAGGTTTTGTCCTGTCCTCACACTGCACTAACAGGAAGGGTGCCAGGAATCCTGAAGAGTGAGCAGAATCCAAGGTCAGTCAAATGTCAGAGGCTATGATCCTATGCACAGCTCACAGAAAGCAAGGAGCAATCCAGGGTTGTAAATCATAGTCAGGTTTTGTTGTAAATGCAGGCTTTGAGAAGGGGCTATCCCAAAGTCTTAACCCTATAAAATAGGGATCAGAGCCACCAAGTCTCACATACCCCCTTGAGCAACTTTTGCGCTGCCCTCCCAGTCCACCATTAGAGAACCACTTGGTTACATCATCAGTGTTGAACAATAATTCATTTGCCAGTCCAGTTGACTTCTGCAGGGGAAATGGGAAGGGTTGACATCTAGACTTTGCCTTCAAGAGGCAAAGCCTCTTGGGTCACCCTATTAATGTTATTTGTTTTCTATAAATACCAACAGTCCTCAATAACTCATTTACGTGGACAAACATAATGGTACAGAGCACCCAGGTGGTCCTAAAATCATGTCTCTTGTGTGCTGCTCTGCATTTTGTGTTGCTAAAAGTTGGATTTAGCTCTATCTCATTAGCATGAACTGCCACTTGGAAAACCAGACATGATCGTTGTTCCCAGAAAAACAAACTAAATATAGTAGCAGTGACAGATTGGCCCACTAACATTGTAATGCTTGTTCCAGAAAGAAAATTGAGAGCGAGACAAAAAACGCTGCGAGTTCTAGTGGGGATTTTTGTTTGTTTTTTGATCAGGACAATCCATCGAGCAAGCGGCAAACAAGAATACCATCTTCAGGGACAGCAGTGAGGAAGAAGGCCACTACCTCTTGAAGTGGGCCAGTGATACACCAAGCAAGTGACAAGAAACAAATGGAGAAATAAATCCATCGTCTTCACATATTTCTGTTACATTCCTTGACTGTGTGTGGTTATGGAGGACTGCTTTTCACTGGCATGATGGGGTTATCCTTCTCTCCCTTCAGTCCCTCTGAAAAGCTTTTCTGGAGGGTTTGCCACCCCTCTAGAGCAGTTTTTGAGGGCACAAGGTGGACTATAGGGGGCAAGTGGGTCACCATCCTCCCAGTTCTTCCGGTGGAAGCAGATTCACAAGCAGAACAATCCTTTTGGGATTCTGGCCACAGGATGTTCATTAGAGTTATAAGAATGTTGGTCAATCCAAATTAATTCTGAAGGCAGGATAGATTTATTTACTTACTAAATTTCTGTACTATCAATAGCCAAAGCTCTTTGGGTGGTCCACAAAACAGAGGTTAAAAACATAAAATACAAACAAATCTAACAAAATTTAAAAGACTGACCACAGGTGTAGCAGGCAGAAGGCCTTTTGTATCTATGCCTTCATTTGGGCAATGTTGCAGTAGTGGCTATATCACTATAGGGAGCAAATATCTCCCTTTTTAAACAGATTCACTGGCTATGGGTTCATTTCCTGCCACACTTCCAATTGCTGGCCATGACCCAATATTGCTTTGATCCAGACTATCTCAAAGACTGTATCTCCCCATATGAACCTGCAAGGGTCCTGAGATCTATGGTGGAAGGCTTTCTCTCAGTCCCACCATCACAGGCTCACTAGGTGAGGGCTAGTGTTGCCAATTTCCAGGGGAATCTGGGGAATTTAATTAATTTCTTCCTGGGGATTTTGACTGGATAATAATAAATATTGGGGAATTCTGGGGATTTTGGATTTTGGTAAAACATTTCGAGGAATATCTTCGAGGCTTGTTGGAAACACTGGTGAGGACACAAGAGAGAGCCTGCTTGGTGGCTTCTCCCATCCTCTAGAATGCCCTTCCATGGGAGGCTAGGCTGGCCCCCTCACTGATGGTCTTTCAAATACATTTTTGTTTAAGCAGGCTTTTAATAGTTATGCAGGGAAGTTTTTTTTATTTATTTGTGTGTGTTTTACTTGTTTTAATGTTTGCATGGCTTTTAAATGATTTTATAGTATTTAATGTGGGGAATCAAAATTATTTTAAAATATTTTTTTAAATTCTATTTCTGAAAGCTGCCTTGGGTCCAGCTCTGGGAGAAAGGCAGCATACAGACGAAGTAAATAAAATAAACAAATAATATGTCAGTGGGAAGGGAAATCTGTTCCAGGTTTTCATTAGCATTAACCTACACAAATTTGAATTAGACGACAAAGAAACAGAAATAGTAAAATAATTCTCCTACCTGGAAACATTGATAAAAATGGAGACTGCTGCCAGGAAATCAGAAGAAGATTAAGAGTGGGAAGCACAGCTATGAAAGAAATAGAGAGGATCCTAAAATGCAAGGATATACGACTGAGCACAAAAGTTAGAATCATACAAGCCATTGTATTCCCAAATGCCATGTATGGATGTGAGAGCTGGACAGTTAAGGAGGAGGATAGGAGGAAAACCAACTCATTCAAAATGTGGTGCTGGAGAAGAGTGCTAAGGATTCCATGGACAGCCGAAAAGACCAACAAATGGGTCCTAGAACAGATCAAGCCAGAAATCTCCCTAGAAGCCAAGATGACAAAACTTGGGTTGTCGTACTTTGGACACATCACTTGAAGGCATGAATTGTTGGAAAACACAGTGATGCTAGGAAAGGTAGAGGGAAGTAGAAAGAGAGAAAGGCCACATGCAAGATGGATGGACTCTATTAAAGAGGTTATGAGTATGAGTTTGCAGGAGTTGAGCAGAGCAGTGGAGGCCAGAGGGTCTTGGAGATGTCTCAGCAGCAGGGTTGCCATGGGATGAGATCGACTCGAGGGCAATTAACAACAAAAAAGAGCTATCCAAGGTGCTGAATGTATTAGACTTAAGAACCTTGGAGATTTCCTTCAAAGGTACACAGCCTTTGGTCCTCAAGAAGTACTTGGATATCCAGCATCCTTGACCAGTGCCTATGGTTGGTACTGATGGAAAGTGGGTTCTGACAACATCCAGAGAACTGCAGGTTGCCTACTCTCACCTAGTATAACAAGGAATCTAGGGCTGTCGACCAATTAAAGCATTTTAAATATCTCATCTTATTACTGATCAATTAAATTTAAATACAGTTCCCTAATAACAAAATCACAATGATTAATGATTATCCATTTTGAAAGACTGAAGTGTGAGCTTATATAATATAAAAACATAGCACAGTGTTACAAGCCAAGGTAGTCTTTAACCCCCCCCCATCAACGTAGGACACTACAGACACCCCCCCAACAAATAATTATGGCATATGCAAGTAAGTATGGATTATACGCAAATTATATACAAATTGTATAAATACAACCTTGTTCATCAAACGTGCAAAGTCTAAAACATTGCAAACAGGCAAATGTGGGCTTATGACATACCCTCCAACTGCCCTGTTTCAGCAAGGATGCTGAGATTAATCCTCTGCTGTCTCGCTTTTTCAGTTGCTTTTAAAATGCCCCTGTTTCACTCCACTCATCCCACTTTCCCCCTCCACCCTCAGTTTGCTTCCATTGCTGCAAACTGAATTTGAAGTGCAAACTTGTATTCCATATTTATTCTGAGTCAGCTCCTTAGTTAAGTACTGTATACAACAAATATACATATATATAACTTATTCTTGGTTACTGTATAGTTAGCTAAGTACTGGGAAAGTCATTCATCCATGCTCCAATTGCCAGCAGAATATACCTCCTTCTCTCCCCATGCATCTAATGCCCAGTAAAGTAGGTTGGGAGGGAAACCTACTTTATGGTTATTTCCTTTCATGGAAATAATATCTCAGTCATGCCTAAGTAGTCAGTTGTTTGCAGGGTCAGACAAGGAGAAGTTAGCTGATACAGATTACTGGCCTCTGATCTTAACTACCACATCTGAATTTTTTGCACACTTTTTGGGAGGTCATTCTCATCGAACAAAGCTGGACTTCACAGCAAGACAACATGGAATGGATCCAGTTACACAGGAGACTAAAGACATGGTGGGAAAGAAAAGAATATTTTATCCTCCCATTGAGATAAATGGGTCAGGAAGGTGCTTAATTTTGACTTGGCTATGCCTTAAATAATTTATTTTTTCAGTACGAAGAGGCTGTCAAGAAGATAAATGAGGCAGCAGAAGAACCTTTTTAAATACAGTATCACACCAGATATTAGGCAATACACCGTTTCAGATGATATGTTAGAAAAGCAGTAATTTGAGGAACGAAGGAAAAGGAGACGTGAATGAATTTTCCTCCTTTTTTTCCAGGCAAAGTGGAAATTTTGCCAAGGACTACTTTTGGCTCAAGAGTAAAGGGAGAGTGGACAAAAACTGCTCATCTTTTAAGAGGCTTTAAAAAATATTTGCCACTGTCTGTTTTGATGTGACAACTGATGCCAGATGAAAAAGTAATAGAACTCGAAATAAATTTGAACAGGGCAGAATATCTAAACTGGTTCTTTCTCTTCCTTTTTGCATGTAACACTCCTAGGGTAAAGATATAAGAGCGATTTTAACAAATGCAAAAGATAGAGGAATCGTTGGAAGTAACAAGGAATACCCAAATAATTACATAATCAGTGGGAGAGGACAATCTCCCCACCTTTGTATTTATTATGTCTATGTACAGATGGTTACACATAAGCCTTTTGCTTCCTTCATATGCTTTGAGGTCACTTCCTCCTTCTTTGTTCCGTATGTCAGAGAAGAGAGACATTTTGGGAGAGTCCTGATTTTAGAGATGGCTACCAGCCTATCCCATTTTATTGTAGCCATGTGGCTGCAAGGATGTTTAGTCTAATTATTGTATTTGTCTCCTTCTTCATCCTTCGATGGATTCCTGAGATGATAAAATTAAGGGATTCCTCTCCCTACCTTACTATGAATACCCAAAGCAATTATTCCTGTTTTTAATGTAAATTTCCATTGCACTAGCCCTCTGCACTGTGCTGGCATAAATTCCAGTGGGTTTCTTTATGTTCAAACAATGAAAGCAGTGATGCAAAGCAGACTGATGTGGCATCTTGGACAACTCAGAATTGATCGGTATGTTGTGCATTGGCAAAGATGTCATTTATAAAATAGTTAGACCCCACATTTTCTGATGCAGCTATAGTCGACTTAAAAATAAAGAACTTTTTCTAGGTTCTGTTAGCATGAAGAAAAGGATATTAAAGAGACAGGGTTGTAGTTTTTATACAGTATGTCTGATGGCTTCTCACAGATAAGATGGAAGAGCAGGTAGGGTAAGAACCAATGGGTGGAAATTGCAGGGAAACAGGTTTTCAGCCGAGCCAAAGTGGTGTAGTGGTCTGAGAGCAGGGCATGGACTCTGGAGATCGGGCTTTGATTCCCTGTTCAACCATGGAAACCAACTGGATGACCTTAGGCAGGTCACACACTCTCAGCCCCAGAAAACCTTGTGATGGGTTTGCCTTACAGTTGTCATAAATCAGAAATAACTTAAAGGTACACAACAACAAACTTTTCCTGCTAAACATAGGCGAAACATCATAATAGTAAAATCTATTAGTTAGAGGCTGCTACAGGACGTGGCATGCCCTCTTTCATTGGAGGTGTTTAAAAAGAGGCCAATGGCCATCTGAAAGGGATGCTCTAGTTGTATTTTGCAATGAGCAGGACACTAAGCATTAAGTCTCTTCAGTTTTATAATTCTAATATACTGTCATAGATATGCCCTGTTGTCTGGTAACTAGTTAAATCATTGGATTTTTGCTGCATTTAGAGGCAATGTGCTGTAGTGGTTTGAATATTGGACTAGGGGCCCGAACAAACAGGCCAGAATAAAGATGCTTTGGGTCACTTTGGAGGTATGGTATTTAAATGATGCTTGTGTCCTAAGAGGCCAGAAGCCATGCCAAAGCCATGCTCTAGCCTTAAGGACTGGAGTGCAGCTTTAGCACAGCTTCTGGCCTCTTAAGATGTGTGTGTGTCATTTAAACAGCATACCTCCAAAGTAACCTGAAAAAGCTTTATTTTGGCCTGCCTGTTTGGGCCCTAGGATGCTGGGAGGCCAGATTTCAAATCCCTGCTCAGCCATGGAAACAACGTGAACTTGGAAAATCAAGTTTTTTCAGCCGAAGAGGAAGGCAATGGCAGACCTCCTCTGAATAAATCTTGCCAAGAGAACCCTATGACAGAGTCACCATAAATGGAAGTAAACTTGAAAACACATAATGACAATTGTCACATGTGCTAGAAATGTCAGGTGTGTGATTTTTCAAGGGATGTTTTCAAGGGGATATGGAATGCACTTCTTGTAGTAAATTCTATAAGTCACTCAAGTGCAGGAGGAGTGTGGACATTTATTTCCCTTTTGATGTTCAAAAAGTAATTGTCAATGTAGACTGTACTGGAGCATATTATTTCAAAATAATGGCATTCACATTATCTTAATTCTAATACTGAGCTTTGAGCTACCCCCTTGCATTATCTTTGAAAGTTCGGGATGTCTTCTTTAGCTCTGCATTAGCATAATGTTCCCAAAGAAAAATAACAATCTGCAATCCCAGTGTGTATCACTAAGCTTTTTATAACTCCATGGAGACAAGTCGTAGCTCCTTTAATCTTCCTGTCTATCAGACCTTGCCAACTTTATATTCCATTCTTGTACACACAGTCTCTGAGAAGAGGAAGAAAATATGTTCTTGTGGGCATGCTGTCAGAGAGCAATGTTCTGAATGTGCCCAGAGGTTGAAACAGTTACTGTTTGAACTATAACTTCCAGAATCCTCTACCCAATGTGGCCAACTGTCTATCTGTTTGAAAGCTGCATCCAAGAGCTGATAAAGAAATTTAGATTCAAATTGGTATTTACAAGAGGGTGAGGCAAATTTGGTCAGTCCTGGGACATTTTCTGCCCTTTCTGGGATCCTCCCAGTCTGCCCCAGATTGGATTGCCAAAAAATGAGGCAGACACCAGATGTGGGTAGAAAGGCAGCATGGTTGCACTTTGTCCCTCTCTGGTTTATACAAGATTCACAAGCTCTTCAGTACAATTGGTGCATGCTTACATAGAAGTAACTTCCACCGATATGGAAGGGAACTTATCTATGGAATACAACATTGGAATCAATGGAACTAAGGATTAATTTACCAAGTTTTCATTAACTCAGTGGGTCTACTCTGCTGCTATTTGGATTCAGCCTACAATTCTGTATTTATCTAGGATGGGGCCTTCCAGTGCTTTTAACTACAACTCTGATAAGTCCCAGCCATGAACGAAGGCAATGGGACTCCAGATACTTCTGTGCGCACACAGCACCTTCCTGGATGGAGGTTTATCCATTTTTAACCCTGTTATCTTCCGCACAAAAGATGTTCAGTTTGCACTTATTATTTACTCAGAGGTAAATTCAACTGAACTCCAAGGGTACTTTATTTCTTACTCAACTCAGGATGAAACATATGCTTGAACTGATGCGTGTGAAAATGCTTCACTAGCTTAGAAAATGCACATTGCTATCTTCATTCATCCTGCGTACTATGTGAACTCCAAATCCTCATCTGCATACCTCAGCAATTAGGCCACTTGGGTTAATTATATTTTAAAAAAAGAACTCAATATCCGTGTGAGCCTCTCATCCTTGCAGTATTGTAAATGTCATTTTCTTTGATGTCAGTTCTGATCCTTTGGTACCTCCTCCATTAGCTGGTTGCTTCTTTTCTAAATGTCTCCAGATGGTGTGTAAGCCTTTAGAGACTGTGTTGTGAATTATTTTTAGAACATTTTCCTCATGTCTGCTGGAACTAGCATGTTATTGCATCTATCCGTTTAAACATATCTTAATTTGCTTTATTTTTCCTCCTTTGTCTCTCACACATATATAAAATATTTGTATTTATTTGAAGTGGAATCCTTGCCATCCCAAACAATATATGATTTTAAAAATTATATATAATCAAATATAGTTTAGCACTCAGGATTAAATGCATTTCTAACAATGATGCTTTCTATCAACAAAGAATCCTGGAACTAAAACACCACCTGCTTCAAAGAAGATATTTATCTCTTATTAATGAGTGCGATATCCGTCGGGCTTCTAAATTCACTAGAGAATGTCTCCTTTGGAAAAACGAGGCAGTAAAAAATGGAGATGGTCATGTGTCTTTTGTGTTGATTTCTACCCTCCCAACTATCACTTGGCAATCAAAGAATGCTACAACATGATAGATAATTCATCTCAATGTTGTATGGTCTCAAAGGGTGATACCTCTCTTACCAACATTACCAGTGGATAGACATGATCAAGGAAGCCACAGTCTTGAGTTTGCAAGACCTGAGCACTGCTATTGATAACAGGGTGACTTAGTCAGTGTCAATATGTGTAGCTTTGCAGCTGAATGCAGATTCCTGTTTGCTACCTGTTGTATGTTTCCTAAACAAGTTATGAGCAGAGAACATCACTAGGTAGCAATAGAGCTATCAGTAGCTTAAGAGGGGAAATGGAGAGCCAGATTTCCTTCCCTCCCCCAGTGCAATTCTGAACCAAACCAAATAGTCCTGTAGTTGCTGTTAACACCTTAAAATTATAATAAGATTCTATTCACAGATCTTCTGCCTCAACGCAAGTTTGGCCCTGACCAATAGGCTCAGGGTTCAACTAGAAGATTTAGGGCCCGAACAGACAGGCCAAAATAAAGCTTCTTCGGGTCACTTTGGAGGTATGCTGTTTAAATGACACACACATCTTAAGAAGCCAGAAGCTGTGCCAAAGCTGTGCTCCAGTACTTAGGACTGGAGCATGGCTTTGGTGCCGCTTCCAGCTTTGTAGGACACATGCAGCATTTAAACAGCATACCTCCAAAGTGACCCGAAGCAGCTTTATTTTGGCCTGTCTGTTCAGGCCCATAGTCAATGTGTAGTGTCTAGCTGTGAGATTGTTTCTGCTTTGATATCCATTGAGGGATGCAACCACAATGTGTGTGCGCACGTGTGTGTGACAGAGAAAGAGAGAGACCTACCGTAATTCATGGTTATCTACCACAGATATTTTTTATACCAAATTTGCCCCCTGCCCCTCTACAGGAGCTTAAAAAGAAAGAAAACCCTCTTTATTGGTATCCACTGAGGGATGATATTGTCCCTGTCTATTTGTCTGTATGTTCCACATCTGGTGAAGAGCAGCTTTAGTTTTATAACTGGCTGGGGGAGGTCTAGCCTTTCCTTGCCCATGTAGAATGGACTCCAGTCTGGACACAAACCAAACATCATCTCATAGCTTGATGTGGGACATTTACAGAAATTATTCTAATCTCTTGAAGAGTGAGGATTATTTGAGGAACTATGGTATTTGGACTACTATAAGTCTCAAGTATCACTTGACAGCACATGTGGCAATCATGCACATGGATGTTTTAGATACAGATGAGAATCCTGCACCATTTTAACCCTTTGAGACTATAGATTTTAGGTTGGCATCTGACATCAGGCTGGCATTTTACAAGTAAATTTCAAGCAGACACATAGAAAATGCTGAGCACATTGGGCATCCTATCTTTTGTTTTTAAATCCATGTAAAAAAAGAAAACCTTACCCAGCACACTGCTGTCAATTACACAAGACAAATCCTTTTAATATACGTAGACCTTCAGTGGGTTAGGCTGCATAGTGATTTAGGAATCTCTTGTGATTAAAGCCCAATGGAGCTGTGGCTCTTAATGTGCCTGGTAAATGTAACATCCTTGCAGAGGCTATTCAATAATGTTATGAAACCTAGCATCATCATTCATAGAACCAGAAAGAGAAGTATTTTATAGCTCCACTTTCAGAATATGTGTATATGTGCCTGTCTACCTTCAGTGGAGCATGTAAACATTCAGAAAGTGTACAGGGAGAAAAAGTAAGGATAAAAGACCATGCAGTGGAGGAAGAATAGGAGAACTACTTTGTATATTTTGCTTATCAGTATCAGTTGTAAGCTGAGATGGGTTTCTGTGAACTGTGAACTTCCCTTCTGCAGTGAAGAGGTAAAAGATCTAGCCAAAGATGGCGGTAGGGAGATAACTACTTAGAAAAACAAATCTGGTTATCAGTTTTTAAAGATAGCTATGTTAGGCCCCATATAGATAGGCCAAAATAAAGCTGCTTCGGGTCACTTTGGAGGTATGCTGTTTAAATGATGCATGCATCCTAATAGACCAGAAGCTGTGCCAAAGCCATGCTCCAGTCCTAAGTACTAAAGTGCAGCTTTGATGCAACTTCCGTCCTCTTAGGACGCATGCATCATTTAAACAGCATACCTCCAAAGTGACCCAAAGCAGCTGTATTTTGGCCTATCTATAGGGGCCTATGTCTCATTCCATATTATAAAGTGGTGGAGGATACTTTGAGACTAAGGGTACACCTACACTGTAGAAATAATATAGAAATATGTGAAGTCAAAGGCTTTCACAGCTTGGCATCCATAGTTTTTTGTGGTGTTTTCGGGCTATGTGACCATGTTCTGGAAGAGTTTATTCCTGATGTTTCTCCAGCAACAGATGCTGGCAAAACATCAGGAATAAACTCTTCCAAAACATGATCATAGCTCAAAACACCACAAAAAATATAGAAATAATTTAGCTTAACACAACTTTAATTGCCATGGCTCCATCCCACAGAATTCTGGGAAGTAGACCAAGTGCATGAAAGTTTTTGCTACAGCTTTTGCTCAATCAGTCTCAAAGTTGCTATAAGAACTGTTTGAATATTGACATTCCAGATTAACAGAGCTATGTCTCTGAATTCTTTCTCATATTCAGTCTGCTTTCGTCTCCAGCATTACAGATGTAATGTGCACATTATGACTATACATATCATGAGAAAACACAGAAATAGTGCAGGTCCCTAGACAATCATGTTAACATTTTTGTGAAGAGCAGTGTTACAGGTTCTGGCCTTTGAATAATTCAAGAAGGTCTGTCCAGGAAGGTCTGTCAATATAGAAGACTTTGAGTAAAGTGAGATCGCATGTCATCAAGTCTTATTCTTCTGTCTGGGTAACTAACAGAGCTCACTAGTCAGCAAGAGGCTTTCCTTGACAAACCCTTTGAGAAAATAGTGAATCAGAATAGCCACGATTAGTTTAACATACTCTTGGTAAAGTGATGTAGCATTTTTTTTTACCCCAGATACAAATGCCCTTACATTTTCTTTGCTTCCAGAAGTTGGGGGACCAGCTCAGCTTCCACTAGGAGGGTCAGAGGCCAATAGTTGTTTAATGCTTCAGTCAAGGTTGTTAATAAAGCTAGAAAGGCATTGCAGAGGGTTGTTTTTTTTTAAATCAGTTTTAGGAAAATACCTTTATTAGGCTGATCCAAAAGGGCACAAAAATGTAGGCAAGGTTTTGAAATAGCACATATATTGTGTCTTTTTGGTTGACCAATTAAATATACAGCATTAGGGTTTTTCAGTTTTTCTTATAGTCAAGGCTCCTTCTGCGTCCTGTAAGTTTTTCAAAAAGTGAAGATAATTGCTTGTCAAATGTGCAGCAATTCATCCCATTATTATCACTGATCAAATAGTGCTGGTCATGCTGGCATGATCTGTAAAAAACTGGTTGGACCAGAAACTATGGTGGGCTACTTTGTAAGTAAATCCCACCATCATACAGTACCATACATTACCATCTTCAGCTGTCTTAGAAAATGTTCTCTGTATCATGCTACTATGAGGAGGTGCTGAAAAGTCCTTGGCCTGACCTACCTCCAAAATCTGAGCATAAATTTGTCACTGCAGCTTGAAAAAGTGTCCTTCTATATTGTAAACTGCCAGTTTGCAGATGTTCTTGTTTAAATGGTTGTATAGATTTTATAGATTTCAATCTTATTATTGTGTTAAATTGTATATTTAGTTTTTGGATTGGTTGGGATAAGGGGAAGAGGGTTTTAATTGTATGTTATTTTATGAATATTATGTTATACGTTCCATGTATGTAAGCTGCCTCGATCCACTGGGAGAGGCGGGGTACAAATAAAGTTGTTGTTGTTGTTCCTGTAGAACAAAATTCCAAAGGAAATCCATGAGCATATGATGCAAATATTGAGTGACAAATGTCTGTCACTTGACAAACACCAAAATATTTGAATGCTGACCAGAAACAAAATGGAATGGATACTTCCAAGCTGATTTTGCAGCATTTTGAGCTATCTAGTGATAATTTTTGGGGAATGGCTCATCTCTTTTGATGAAAACTAGCTATGTCACTATGATCCAGAGACCAAACAACGTTGCTTGCAGTGGTGCACTTGGGTTCTCCATGACTGAAGACATTCTAGACTCAACAGCCAGCAGGAAAGGTCATGGCCACAGTTTTGGGAGACAAGGAAAGTATTCTGAGTATCTTCAGAAGTGCCAGACAGTTCATGCAGAATACTATTTTAACTCGCTGTGCAGATTAAAGGAGGCGCTGAGTAAAAATGGTGAGGGAAGTTGCAGAAGGGTATTCTCTTTTGCAGGACACTGCACCTGCTCACAGGGCTGGCAAGTGAATGGATGTTGTGGAGAATTTGGTGTTTGAGTGCATAGATCTTCCACCCTACTCACAAGATCTTGCTCCATCTGACTATGTTCTGTATCCAAACCTTGAAAAGAGTTTGAAAGGAAGGAAATTGTCAAATGATTCTGAGGTGACAGCAGCACCTGAGCAGTATTTCAGTGACCAGACACCAGACTTTTGGAGGGAAGAGTTAAAGAAATTTGAGAAAAGATGTGCCAAGTGCGTGAAACCTTTGAGTGAATATGTGGAATAGCATGTAAGTTTCATGGTTGTTGGTCACTTCCTTCTTGGTTAAGCCAAGAACTTTTCAGCATCCCCCATTTGTAGTGCTACCAATCATCATCATATTGGGCACAAAACTGTGGTGTGATTTTCGAACAAAATGAAAGCACTGGCCTAAATCCAGTGTTGCATTAGGAGATGCTAGGCAATGTGACACTGCTTTCGTTTCCTTCTCCTCTTTGGTGTACTCTGCTCTGGAGCAGTTCAGTGGCAAAATAGCCAAATTTTATCAGACTATTGAAGGAAGAAGTTAATGGAAATGGAATCAATTCATTGTAAATGGAAGAAATTGTCAATCATCACACTTGTTATTTCCAACCAAGACTAGTGATCATGAACAGTGCATAGTTAATTAATTAATGCATTGGTCCATTTCTTCTAGTTCTACACTATTCTTGCAAACAGAATAGTTTTTGGTAGTACCATGACTTTCAGCTCTTATGTAAAAGCGCCCTCTGGTGTGTGCATTGAAGACTATTTTTCTCCTGTGGGAACAAGCTCCTGGGGGTTCCATGCTATTCAGAAACAACACTTTTTTATTATTGGGAAAGACTTCCTCTCTGATGGCAGGGAGCCAATGACAAACTTTGAAATACCTGCTTACAGGCACTTCCTTTCCTTGCATCTTCCAAATGAACCTCTAGTGTTGAACATGAATGCTTGGGCTAAACCTCGGCACATCTTTGTTGCATAAAATCTGCAAAGTGAGATGTTGTAGCTGCTAGACGGGCAACAGCAAAAGAATGCTATCGTTTTCAAGCCCTACTTAGCCACCATGAAAAGTAGCATGCTTATTTACAGTGGCTAGGTGGAGTCTTGGTCTGACCCTGTATGGCCCTTCTTGGTCGTGTCCACACTGCAGAAATCATCCAGGTTGACACTTCTGAAACTGTCATGGCCGAGTGTTATCCAATTCTGGGAACTGCAGTTTATTGTGGCACCAGAGCACTGGTCAGCTTGGCCCTACCATTGGGCACTGTGATGGAGGCACCCCAAAGGGAGATGTTAGGAGCAGTGGCATCACTAGAAGCATGTGGAGGGTGCGGACCACACCAGGTGACACCCGAAAGGTGACACCCACTGCTCCTCAAACAACTACATTTGGGCAGAAACTAGAAGCATGTGGAGGGTGCGGATCACACCAGGTGACACCCTAAAGGTGACACCCACTGCTCCTCAAACAACTACATTTTGGCAGAAACAGGCTGTGGCATTCATCTGCCCCCCCCCCCTTAAAATGCTTTAAAAGATGGTGAGAGTGGGAGGAAGCTCAGTGGGAGGAGAAAGGAATGGCCCCAGAATTTTTTAAATTTCAAATTTCAATTTTTTAAAAAAATATATTTTTTATTCTTTTAAAGTTTTCTTTAACAACATCACATTTTAACCAAATCTTTACTGTGTATATGTAAACATATTTAGGTTGTGCATATGCTATTGTAATTTGAAGGTATAATTTTAATTTTGCTAGTTTTTTATGTCACAAACATTAGCATTATCATCAGAAGTATATGGGAATTATGATTTATGAGTAACATTAGTACAAAAAAGCATTACTAAGGATTCTATATGGAGTGAAACAGGAGGTGGTCAGGGGGGTTAACTATTAGTTACCTCATCGGGTGACACCAACCCTAGGGACGCCACTGGTTAGAAGAACAGCAGTGTGTGGTACGTGGTCTATTCTATGTTGACTAAGAAATCCTGCTGCCTTCATGAATTATAAAGACTAGTATGTTGGCTTTTGAATACTGAATGAGAGGGAGTGCCATCCTGTTGGTTGCCTCAGGTTACTAAATGTTTCAGGCTAGTGCTGAGCACCAGGCTGAATGCTAGTGACCCTTTCAGTCATCTGACTTTTGAGCTGGTAGCCGCAATGCCAAGGTCTGGTCATCCTCATTGGTGGAATTGATGCTCAGAAGATAACAGGGCTTCACCTCCTTCCTCAAAGATGCTACTATGGTGATGCCGACAGTAATGTTCTAAGGTAGTGAGATAACTCTGCTTTGAAACACTTGGAGCCTCATGGGTGGCTTTGACCAACTGCTACATCTTGGAATATTCAGTTCAATTAGGTAATGACACATCATGTGAATTGTCTGCTTGGCAGAGAAATGCATGGATAGGAGTGTGGGAGGAGACAGAAGAGAGATGCAAACAGAGAGTTGAAAGAGGAAGAATAAATCAGGAAGAATGTCTCTGAGGGAAAAATAGATGAACAAGTAAACATGAAGGTGGGGTAAAATAAAATAAAATTAAAAAAAACCCATGGTGATGGAGACAGAAATGCAGCTATAGGTGAAGAAGCCTAATCTACAAACACTGCAGCATGAGTGGTAAAGTGGAGCATAGCACATAAACAGCTATGGTTCTAGTCCTGTCCACTCTACTGTGCTAGTTTTCTGCCTCCTGGACTTGGAAAAGAAGGCAAAAACCTAACCTCAGATCTATAGTCTTGAAATGATACAATCCCTTCTTTGACTTGTGAGTAGTTAATACTTAATTTCGCTGCAGAAGTAGATCCAGCTGCAATGAATTAAAAGCACATCTTGAGTTAAGCTTACCTCTCGATAAGGCAAGATAAGACTGGGCGTGTATTAAAAGGGAGAGAACAACTGATGGATTAAATGAACGATCTGCAGGACAGTGATTTACAGGAAGTCAGAGATCAAAGAAACAAATGAAGCACCACACAATTAATTAGGAATTGCACGTCTCATTAATCAGAAGGAAACAGTAAACAAAAATACTTTGCTGAAAGCATTTGTTGGTTTCCTAGGCCAGGCTGCGTAAGACTGAGAGCATCTAAAGCATTGATCTTCAGCTTATGGTTCATGCCTGCCCATTGCCAGTATCTGGATTTCAGGAAGGCATGTGTAGTTAGGAGGGCAAAAAGCATATTCATAGTATTATGTTTCTAAAATCTGGAAAACAGGAGGTAGGAGGGAACCAATTGTATCCTTAATTATACCTATAATACCATATCTATTATCTTTCCTTTAGTTTTATTTAGATCTGAGTTACATAATAATTAATATGGGAGGAAAAATTAAGACTCCTCTCAAAGGAAAGCAAAATATAAATTTAACTTACAAATAAACCAACTCTGCCCAACAGATATGAAAATGGACCAAAGATCTGGGCCAATCCTATAGCAGTCAAACTTGTAATACAATATTAGCATTTCATTTGCATAACTTGCAATGAAGCCAACCCAACATACAGAACAGATGCAAAAGGCTCACTGTGACAAGTGAAATCGAGGTTTATGACACGATTACCTCAAGGGTTAACAATGGCCATTTTGCCAAGGAGGCAGTTAACATGTGAAAAACAAATGAAGTACAAGCTCAAATAAAGAACAAGGGGGTTTAAAGAGGAAACAGCCTAATTAACCTGTTTCTTCACATCTGTCAAAACTAATACTAGGATAAGGGATGCTTTTTTTCTTAAAACTGACCACAGAATTCAGGTGTTCTCCAAAAAAGGCATGGGAATGGTGCAGCCCTTCAGAAGTTGTTGGGCTGCAGCCTCTAGCATTCCTGTGGCTATGCTGGCTAAAATTGCTGGGAGATGCAGTCCAAAAACATCTGGCGAGCCACATCATTCACACCTTTGCCCAAAAAGCAAGGCAAATTGCTCTATAAGTCCTGGTACACAGTGCATATAGAAATCTAGGGTGGCTTAACACCTTGCTATAGTTAGGATTTTTAAAAAAGAGTTTACAGTCCTTTCCATATAAACCTGAAAGTTCCACTGAATTCCGCAGAGGTTATGTCTGAATAGTTGTATGCAAGAGCACACTTTTAAGCTGCTCCGCTCCCCTGCTCATATTCACGCTGAGGTTTAGCTCAGCAACTGCTCTGGAGCCAAGTAGAGTGTGAATTTTATTTTATGGACTTAGTGGCAGAGTCCAGAAAAAACAGGGACTGTGCTCAGATGTGATGGGGAGAGCGATGCTTTTTCATGCACAGTGGCTTCAGCAACGTATTAAGGAGAATAAACAAATGCTGCCCAGTGGTAGGCTGAGCAGTGGTAGGGTTTTTAAAAGAAGCAGCGGTGCAGCAGGTTCTTCAAAAGCCTTCCCTAGACTCCTTGAACTTTAAAAACTATAGACCAGTATCAAATCTTCTTTTTTTTTGACCAAGGTAACTGAGACGGCAGTTGCCATCCTGCTCCAGACAAGCTTGTATAATACAGGCCTGTTACAGACTGCCAAAATAAAGCTGCTTCGGATCTCTTTGGAGGTATGCTGTTTAAATGCTGCATGCATCCTAAGAATCCGGAAGCTGCACCAAAGCTGCACTCCAGTGTTTAGGAATGGAGTGTAGCTTTGGCGTGACCTCCAGACTCTTAGGACCCATGCATCATTTAAATAGCATACCTCCAAAGAGACCCGAAGCAGCTTTATTTTGGCAGTCTGTAACAGGCCAGAGTTTCCTAAAATAAAAGACTTGTTTCAAACTAACTTCAGAGCAGGATATGGCATCTTGGAGCAGTATATTGAGATGACTATGGCAGATGATCTTTGGTGGATGAACCACTTAGTAGGTGACCTTTCTCTGAGTATTGACAGGGGAAGTGTGTCCCTGCTACTTTTGAACCTCTCAGTGGCATTCAATGCCATTGACCATAGTATCCTTCTGGAATACCTGAGAGGGTTGGGAACCAGGGGGGACTGTGCTTCAGTGGTTCTGGTCCTCACTTCGAGAAGGATGTTGAGAAGCTGGAGCGACCAAAATGGTGAAAGGCCTGGAAGCCATGCCCTATGAGGAGCGGTGTAGGGAGCTGGGAATGTTTAGCCTGATGAAAAGAAGGTTAAGAGGGGACACAGTCATGTTTAAATATTTGAAGGGATGTCATAGCCAAGAGGGAACAGCCTTGTTTTCCACAGCTGCAGAAACTAGGACAAGGAGCAATGGATTCAAAGTACAGAACAAGAGATTCCACCTAAATCTCAGGATGAACTTCCTGACAGTCAGAGCTGTTTGACAGTGGAAGATGCTGCTCAGTGTGGTGGAGTCTCCTTCCTTGGAGGATTTTAAACAGAAGCTGAATGGCCATCTATTGGAGGTGCTTTGATTGGTATTCCTGCTTGGCAGGGGTTTGGACTAAATGTTCCCTATGGTCTCTTTCAACTCTGTTTAAAGGAGCCCTGGTGGCGCAGTGGTTAAATGCCTGTACTGCAACTACTCACTTAAAACCATAAGGCTGTGAGTTCAATACCAGCAAAAGGGCTCAAGCTTGACTCAGGCTTGTATCCTTCTGAGGTCGCTAAAATGAGTTCCCAGATTGTTGGGGGCAATTAGCTTACAGTTGTAAACTGCTTAGACACTGCTAGTTCAGTATGAAGCAGTATATAAATGAAGCTTTTTTATGTTTTTGCTTCTACGGTCCTCTCTTCTCGCCAAATTCCAGATGGCAGTGCTTTGGAGTAGCTGCTCCTTAGAAAGGAACTATTATATGCCATACCACAAGGTCCTATTGTATTCCCATTGCTCTTTAACATCTACATGAAACCACTGGGAGAGATCACCTGAAATTATCACAGGCCAGGGTGCTATTAGTATGCCGATGACACCCGAATACACTTCTCCATACTTTTTAAAGTAGCATTTGCTAAGGATACTGTGTCTCCTCTGAATGCAATTACTGGAGTAAGGAAAAACAAACTGAAACTGAATTCAGCCATCTGAGCAAGTAGACTAAATCTAAAAGAGCTTATGCTACAACCTCATTTGCACAATTAATCTCAAAGGGGCTACAAGATCCATTTGCATGCTGATATTCCAGGAAGACTAACATGGCTATGTCTCTGAATTCTGCATCCAGACAAGATGGAGATGCTTACTGTCGAGGATCCTAACCTAGGGCTGGAGGCATGTTAACCAGTCCTCTGAGAGATTGTGTTCGCAGTTTGGGGGTGCTGATGGATCCATCACTCCAAATGACAGCCCAGATTGCTGCAATAGCCTGGAGCGCTTAATATCATTTTAAGCTCTTATGCCACAGCTGGAGGATCTAAAAATGGTAGTGCATGCACTGGTAACTTCACGCAATGTTTGGTACATGGGCTACCTGTGCCAAGTTCAGAGACTTCAAGTAGTGCAAAACCTGGCAGTCAGATTTGTGCATTTAGGAGTGATCATATTACACTTTTATTAAAATCACTACACTAGCTGCCAATTAGTTTCCAGGAAAAGAACAAAGTGTTGGTTGTTTCCTTTAAAGCCCTGCATAGTTTGGGTCCAGGTTACTTACAGGATCACCTTCTCCTGTATAATCTGCTGCATCGGCTGAAGTCCTTTGGGGGACAATTACTTCAGTCAGCCAGGACTAGGCTGACAACAGTTGCCCAGAGGACTTTTCCTTCAGCTGCCTCCAAATTGTGGAAGAGACTTGACAGCTGGATACACTGTCAGGGTTTATAACAGCACTAAAGACTAATCTCTTTCGGCAGGCCTATCCATATGTTTTTTTAAATTAAGAATTTTAAAACTGAGTTGTTTTAACATGGATTTGCTTTGAACAGATGTTATGCACTTTTAACTGATTATGCGTTTTAATCTTGTTCTGCATTTTTAGCTGGTATCTATCTGTTGTTGTATTTTAATCAGTTGTTCCCTGATCTAAATCCATAGAAAGAAGTGGGTAAGAAATATATAGTTGTTGTTGTTTTAATAATAATAAAAAAACGTATCTAGGATCACTTCACACAATTTTTCAATTGCTATGAAATCATAGAGATGAACTGCAATGGCCATCTCATATAACTCACTAAAGTGACAGAATGCATATCTAAAGTACTCCCTGAAAAAGATCATCCAACCTCAGTTGAAAGACTCCAAAGAAAGGGAGCCCACCACACTCCAAGGCACTCTAAGGTGGAACACCTCAGTCAAGAAGTTCTTCCTAAAGTTTGAAGTGGAAACTTTTTTCCCTGGGATTTGAATCCACTGGTTCCTATAAGTGCCCTTGTGACTGATAAATTTAAACAAGTTGCTGATCCCTGCAGGTCTTTGTGAAACACAAAACAAAAAGTATACCATACAAGAATGAGGGCAGCCCAGCCCTTTTGATAAGTGGAAATCCAAACATTTTAGACACAGGACGCCACATCATCAGTACTATTACTGCTATTTCTGGTGGTGGATCTCTTTCCAGCTTCCTCTTTCCTTCATTCGTTTAAGAACAACCAAGAACAACACTAGAATGAAAAGAAAATGTGATAGTACAATTAACTATTTTGGTAAGAGTGAGATCCATGTTTGAACCTTGATTTGTGAGCCACTGATAGTGATATAAGTGATATAAGGCATTCAGGGGAGAAAAATTCACATTAACAGCACAGCACAGCCCTATATCTGTCTTCTACAAAGCAGGTCCTGCTGATTTCAATAGAACCTAATCCAGAAAAGTGGGTTTAGGACTGCATCTTAAAATATTTGGAGAAATCCTTCCAAGTAGTACAGAAATTAAAGGGAGAAAATGGTCAGTATTTAACACTGTAGAGTTTAATTCCAACATTTTAGAATATCATGTGTGTGGTTTGTTATTTTATAGCACGTTCAAATTGCAGTGCAATAGTCCACATTTCTGCCAATGTAAACAACATGTTTAGGTTCAGGGATCATACCACACAGATTTTCCATTATACTTTTTAATATTTCTCTTCACAATGATGTGGTTGAAAAAGAATACTTTAAAGAAGTGGATTCTTAATATTCTTGAATGACCCAAACAAAATTGCCTTCTGCACATACCCTACTTCAACTTGCTTATCCCTGAAATCTTCTTGTAACTGGGCACATTAAGCATGAAATCATATAGCTGAGAAAGTCATCTTTTGGAGCATCTCCCGCTTCTGAACTCATAACATAATCTTTGTGCTTGAAAATATGCTTGTGTGGCCCACAACCACATGAGAATTTATAAAGGATCCTTGCTCCCCCCTCTTCCCACACACATAATACACAGGCTGTCTCAGAGACAGAACTTTCAAACTAATAGCAAGAAACCTAAAGGCTAAATTTGCAAACCAAGAACTGACATTATCAGATGGTAAAGAGAAGATTCTGAGAATGTATCTTAACCTGACTAGCTCTGCTTCATGTCATCTAGAATAGTGTTTAAATACACTGACACATCTGCTCTGAGAACTACAGAAATCTGGTTCTAAACTCCAGGCCCAACTATGCCAGGAATACCATTTGGAATAGTTGGCATTAAAAAAATAATGACCTGACCAAACATAAACTACACAATGAAGATTGCTGAGTGTAGGGATGAGTTGCTACGGACTCTAGTACCAATGATTCGAGCTTGGAAAAATTACTTTTTCAACCATAACTGCCTGAAACACTTAGCTATGGTGGCTGGAGGAATATGGGGAGTTGTAGTCCAAAAGCCTTCCAGACTCTGAAAAAGATAGATGCTTTTTATTTATTTAGAGAGTATATAAAGTGTTTCATGTCACGATTTATGAATAGTTTACAATACGTTGACAAGATTATGATAAAAACAAATGTAATTATTTTATTGTGCTTCCTCCCAAGCAAAGAAAGCCTGAAAAAGAGCCTTATGGAAGTGTGAGCGACAACATCAGAGGCTTTGTGGCACTTTGCCCAATATATATCTCATGCTGATAGGACTGGAAAGACAAAGGCATAAAAGAAAATTGACAGAGTCCCTATCTCCTGTTCCAAGAAAGGACATAAGGAGAGCCTTTTTGCTCATGTCTTTAAGTGGGTAAACCATAAAGTGAGACGAAAAGCCCATTGTCTGTGTCTTGATTCTGAACAGAATTAATGCTAGTGGCTGTGGGGTTTTCCCAACCCTTATCCCACCAACTGTGGGGGGTTTCACTCTGGCAGTCACACCAGCTGCAAGGGTTCATCATTATGGCTAAATGTGGCGCTTCTATCCCTTAACTGAACATATGTGAAGATGTCACCATGGTGCTCTCAATTACCAAGAGCGAAGACCACAATGTAAGGGCTTCTACATGTCCCACTTGCATGATGCCAACTATGGGCACTATCTCAAGGTGCCTATGATGATTTATGCACCTTCTCAATACCACTCTTCTACATTCAGTGCTTCCACAAAAGACACTTGATGTCAACCCAAGCTCTCAGATAGTGTTTCTGGAGGCCAAAAGCATATAAAAATGAACACAAACCTTTATTAACAGTTGTTAACCATAATGTGTATGTATCTGTGTGTGCCTTCTAGTCACATGTCAACTTCCCATTAATTCCATAGCGTTTTCTTAGACAGGGAATAGAGGTGTAAACATATAACAGATTTATTAATTACATTTAAAACATCACAAACCCTCACTCCCCTCAAGCTAACTCAGACTAACCATAACAAATTTGCCACCCAAAACTCCCATCTCTCACTCCAACACCAGTCTAACTCCAAAAACTCGTTTTACCTGAACAATCATTCACTCCAACATTTGATTCCCTCCTCTCCCAAAAGCTCCTTACCTGATTCTCTAATGTTGTTGTTGTTACGTGTCTTCAAGTCATTTCTGATTTATGGTAACCCTAAGGCAAATTTATCATGGAGATTTCTAGGTAGAATTTTTAGATGTTTTTTTCCCCTTTGCCTTCCTATAAGTCTGACAGAGCATGACTTGCCCAAGGTCACCTAGTGGGTTTCCCTGACCAAAATGGGGGATTTGAACCCTTATCTCCCTGTGTACTGGCGCTCATATTCTAATATACAATCAATAAATTCAACAATTACAAATGCAAGTCCGTGACACCAGTAGCCATCTAGGCATCACTCAGAGAAGTGCAAGTAATGTCAGTCTCCACAACCTACCAGAGATATTCCCTACTACTACATGTGCCTTGTTTTAAACTGTGCACCTGGATTTAAAGAATCTCAGTGCTGAATGTGCAATTCTCCTTTTAAAATAAGGCAGTTCCTTCCCCTGATTGCCTTTCTAATTGAAACTGTGTGGCAGAGTGGGCATCATGCAGACAGCAGCAAATTCAGCTGGGTGAGTTGCACGCATCTTGCGTATTGCTGGTCCCTAATATGCCACTCATCTACACATACAGCAAATATTTGGTATATCCTGTAACAGTTTGTAGGAATCAGTGACCTACTTCAGGCAATAGCAATAGCATGTACATTTTTATACCACTTATCAGTGAACTCAGCACTCTTTACGTGGTTTACAATCTGTAAGTACCCTTACTGGGTACTCATTTTACCGACCTACAAAAGGATGGAAGGTTGAGTCAACCTTGGAGCCCTGGGATTGAACTCACAACCTTGTGGCTGCAGTACTGGCATTTAACCACTGGACTACAAGAGCTCCTTTCATGAAAGCCACAACGAAATAGTAAGATGATGGTGAGGCCAAAATAATATGTTGAGACATTTGAAATAAGGTGGGGCAGAGAC
>NC_056525.1:120173667-120186691 GCF_019175285.1 Sceloporus undulatus
TGCTCACAGAAGCACATCTGAAGCTAGAAATTTTAAAGGAGCTACTGAATGCCATTTACAACCATGTCTGGTTGTAATTTGAATTTGGGACTAAGTATCTGAAACAGGTTACATACAGGATTGCCTTCTCCCATACAATCTGCTCTGTATACTCAGGGCCTTTGGGAAATGTTTGTTCCAACCAGCCAGGACAAGACTGGCAATGGTTTCCCAGAGGACCTTTTCATCTGCTGCCCCCAGACTGTGGGATGACCTGCCAGAAAAGATATGACAGCTGAAAGCACTGACAGCATTTAAAACAGCATTATAGACATCTCTCTTCAGGCAGGCCTACCCAGTCAATTTTAAATAGTGAATTTTAATTTATGTATTCGCTCTTATGCATGTATTTTGATGCTTTGAAACTGTTGTGTTTTAATTGGGGGTTCTGTGTTTTTAATTGTGTTTTGTATTTTAGCATGCTATGCCCTGACTTGTGGAGAGGAAGAAATAAAATGTATTATTATTATTATTGTTTCATAGCTTGCTTTAGCTATTAACTTAGGGAATCGTCTTCAGCAAAGCACTCCCATCCTACCCCCTCAACTGCAATAATGCAAGAACAAATTGGCTCTCAACTGTTGGGATTCCAGAAATTTTGGACTTCATCTTCCAGAATCCTTTATCATTAGCCACTTTAAGCTGGTCCAAAACATCTGGCAGACCAAAGCAATAAAGAGAGTTGTATGTAATCACTGGCATATTGTGAAGTCCTCCAACACTTCAGTGCACTACATAAAATTTTTGTATTGTTATATTTGTTAAATTCATCTTTGCTCAAGTGGATGAGACCATGCCTATTGGAGATTTGGCAGCGGCAGCTATTATTAGTGAAGTCATCCTCTTCCAGCTGTAATACATCTGAACTAAAGGGGTGGGTGGAATGTGTCTTCCTTTGTCTGAGTGTGAATGCTGTACTCCACATGAGGCCTGCAGTCAAGCAATTTAATTTACCAGGTGCCGTGAATACTTTACAGTAAGATGCACAGAGGAATTTGCTCGGAAAAGCCAATGTTTCATAAAATTAAGTACACTTAGGTGCCTGTGGGACAATTACTGAGTCAAGAACAAACACCAGAATTTAATTTCATCCCAAAAGTTTGCCTTTTAAAACAAAGCTTCCAAATGTGAACTTACTGATGAGGAGAGGAGAGATTCCTGAATTGGTCCAAGAAATCTTTGATGTCCCACTTTATTACAAGATATGCACCTCAATATCCTGCCAATTCTCAAGCTGTAGTGAGGATTTTCAAAACAGATGTTCTAAGTCCCAAGTGCATGTTTTAATTCCAGTTTGATTTAGATCTGAAGCAGACATGATTTGTTCATTTTCCTATCGTCTCAGAAACTTCTTTCTTTTTTTCTTCCTCCACTCTTTATCGCCCATGTCTTCAGCGTTACTAGGAGGGTCTGGTGTTATGAAACCATCTGTTAGTTTGTAGTAGACTATTGTGGAGTCTGATTCAACTATAGCCAGTGTGATGGACAGTGGGGAATCAGGCTTATCTTCCAAAGCCCACACTTTCTTCATGATCTGTCTTATTCTGAAAGAAAGAAGGAGTTAGTACTCTTGTCCTTTTTCTTTATATTTCATATGAAGTCAATACAGCAGTACACCGAGTTAACAATAATCACCTTCTAGTGTGTGCAATTTTTTTTTTAAATCACAACAAACTGAAAGAACCAGTTCTGCTCTAGGCATATTAGAGTAATTAAAAAAACCTGCAATTGCTATGAACATGAGAAGTTTATAATCACAATTTTCCAAATTATGTGAGTTATTCCAATAGGGGCAGAATTGACTCCAAATGATGTAAAAATAAAAACATCAAATGTTTACGAAGGGGCAGAACAGATGGGCAGGTAAAAGTGGATTAAACCTGCTTTTCCTGGAACATTTCAAATCCCTGCTGTCCATACAGGCTACTCCCAAAGTGGCCCAAATGTGCAAGGCCCAGATGCATGGTGCAGCATCAAGGTGCACTGCTGGGTAATTTTTTTTGTTGCCTCCCCATCATCCAGGTGCACCGTTGCACAAACACAATACCAGTGACCACCTGCTGCCTAGATGTCATCCCACTGGATTGCCACCCCTTTGATTGGCCACATAGTTACCCTGCTGTATCCTCCTCTGGTACGGGGCATTGGAGCATTGATGTGCTCAGTAAAGCACCATCATGCCCCCCCCCCACATGCCCTCTTCACCCTAAGCCTCCTCTTGGACTGTCTGGTTTGTGTATGTTGTAATTATATCCATTAAAGATATCACACTTTCACTTTTTTGCATTGCTGCCCTGACCACTTGGGTATGAAGCTCTGTCCTTTTTTAATGCACATCTACACTTGGTACATTTATATGCAGCTTCAGGGTCAGGGTTAGGATAGATCCCTCCTTCAGAAACACTCTCATGTCAATGCATTTATATGCAGAGTTGAAAGTATGTATTTTCTGGGTTCAGTAGGAATATTCTGGGTTCTTTTTGCTCTGGTTGTTAGCCCCGGAGTGCAGCTTCAATCTGGTTTTTGCCCACTTTGGAGGCGTGTGTCATCTAAACGCTTCTCCTTCAAAGCCATTTGAACCCACTTTATTTGGCCTGTGTGTTTCACTCCTAAATTTGGGGTATGTTGGGTTGGGAGCATGGAATAACACATGGTAATTCAAAGTACATCATTGCTAAAGAATACCTGTAATGTGGAGTTGTGGAGTAGATCAAACTCAAGCAGATCCATTCAATCAGTCGTTGAATGGAGAGGCAACACATAGATAAATGTGTCTACTCCACTCCAGAGTAAGGGCACAAATGGACAGGCAGAATATGACCGGCCAACCCCACTGTGTTCTGCCTGCAGATCTGACCTGTTCCCACCCTGGCACTTATCTGGTCTAGCATGGTGGCAGGCAGGTGTTCAGTGGTGGCTCCTGGTGCTGCACCATGGAGCCACCACTGCTGTCTTGCTCATCACCACTGCCACTGTGCTCCTTGTAGGCTCCTGTTGCAGCCCATAAGGGCAAAAATAGGGCACCTGGCTTCACCCAGATACCCCCTTCTGACACAACTGAGGCCTGCAAGGAGAACCACGGTGGCAGCAGGTAAGGGAGTGTGTGGGTATCTAAACTACTGGCTGTCATGGTGGGGCTTCTGGAAAACTCTACTGCAAACAGCTGCTTCTTTACAACCAGTCTAAGGGCCCATTGGACTGGGATCTACTTATTGCCAGCCCAGGGCTGTTGGCCTGTGTCATCTGAACAGACTGGGGGGGGGGATAGGCCTTTTGGCCTATGTGTACAGCTTCTTAAAGAGAACTGAGGCCAGTATGTCCTGTACAAGCAAACTAAAATAAAGGGTAGTTACCTAACAGTTTGGGTCCTGCTATCCACCACAAAGACTCAGCAAGGGGGGGGGGGCTGCCTCATGCAGTACATTTGAAAACATGTTTCTATTTGAGGTTTCAAAACAAACTAATGTACTAGAATCTTGATTTGGGGAATGGGGCTCATCATTTGCTGCTCATCTTCAGATGGTAAAATCTAACAAAGAAGGTGTCACTATTTCACCACCCAACATATTAATGACAAGTCATAGAAAGTATGGTCTACATTCCAGAGATGATGATGATGATGATGATAATTAGTAATAACAACAATTTGCTAGTCACATAAGCCAGCTGCTGCCTTCACATACTCATGAATATTTCATTCAAAAAGCCAACTCCTTCTGCATTCCAAGGTGGCTGTATATATGTGTAGAATAAGGAGAAAGGAGGGGGGGACAGCCCGAAAGTTCCCAAGCAGGTGCTAGGAAGACATTCTTGGTTACAGGTTAATTTTCTTAATTGCGATCAACTTCAAAATGTATTGAGGTGATGCCAAAGCTAACAGTGGCTATTTTATCTGCACCACAAGCATGCCATTTAGATGCCACATATCCATGCAGTACTGGATATGATTTACCCTATAAGGAAAAGCATCTCTGGAATTAAGGAAGTCGGTGCTTCCGAAGCCTCAAGGCATCATTGTTAGAGGGAAAGTGCAGAATTCCTGATGAGCTCGACTACAAAGGTCATCTGTGAAAGGGAGACAGAAGGGGATCTGACTGTGCAGCTCTCCGCCAATGATTACACTGCAGGCACTGTATAGCACATCTGCCATGAATGAAGATATTGAAAGGCTATGCGTCAAATTGATAAAATAGTGCATGCTGGCCAAGAAAAATTTCAATTTCAAAAGCATTGTGGGGTAAAGCACGGAAATACCACTGGAGAGAAGAAGATAAATACAGGGACACTCTCCGGTGACTTGCAGTTTCCAACATTTATTTTGAATATTTAAAAACCTGCATCAGTCGGCTGGCACAAGAACATGCTTTTTACTAAGAGAGACCATTGGTTCACCTAGCCCAGTACTGTGGACACTGACTGGCAGCAGCTTTCCAAGGTTTCAGACAGAGGCTTTTCCAGCCTGACCTGGAGATGCTGAGGACCAAACTCCAGGACTTTCTGCATTCAAAGCTACACCCCCTCCTCTGAATTCAGTAAATTCAGAGTTAATGATAATATGTATTACTCAAGTCTCCTTTGAAATATGGAAAGTCAGTACTACTACATCTGGAGTCCATTCTGCTGAGTGGGACCATGGACCTCTGCCCCAAAATCCTGCACTAGCAGAGGAACTATAGCGTAAGCCTATTTGAAAAGAAGGGCTAAGCATCATCATCATCATCATCACCACTACCATTACCTCCAGTAGTATTGCTACTATTATATATAGTGCACTCTAGAATTTTTTCCACTTTACAAGGAAATAAAAGCATGCAAAGTAAAACTACTGGCTTTGCTTCCAAACAGTGATGTAAGCAAGGTTAAAGACAGCCTTTGCTGAGAGGCAATGCCTAAGGCTGTTTGAAATCCTTGCTTTATTACTATGAGTGTTCCAAAGCTCCTTGCTAATGGCTACTGGGAAGCAAGAGAGATGAGCTAATATGATATAGACTGTGCCAGAACAATATGTCAGTGTTATTCCAGCTTTTATTTCTTTTCTCTGCTAAGGGGGGGGAAAAGGATTTGACATTAGACATATGTTACTTATCCAAGAAAGCCATTTGCAGCAATTAGGAATATTCGTTCTGCTTTTCAACACAGAAGCTGAGATTTGAGCTGAGAAACTCGTAGAGCAAAAACTCCTGTTAATAATTCTGGCCTTGAAATCTTCAACCTTGAAGATCTTTGTGAAAAAGTCTTCCTATGGAAGCTTCTAGAATGCTAAATCTTTCTTGTTTTGCTATTGTTATTTTCCTCTACAAGTATTCCCTGAATCATTCCTACTTTCTTTCATCCTGCACTCTGTAGCTCACCCTTCCCAAACCTGCCACCTTCCAGATGTGTTGGCATTATAGTTTTCATAACGTAATCAGTAGAACCTTGAGAATGAAAGGAAGTCCTGTCCAACACATCTGGAAGGCGCTAGGTTAGGGAAGGCTGCTGTAACAATACACAACACAAGCCTAAGAAGAATTCATTCTGACTCTGAACCATTGGGGATTACAAATATTCCCTCAGATGGGGAGAGAGGGAAAAAGATAAACACTGTAAGCACAGTGCAAAGCATATAAGCTGAGCAAATGGAATACAAATTAAGTGGTTGTTTGCTGAATGCTACTCACTAATCATGTGAACTATCAAAGCCAAAGTGTTCATATGGACACATGTACACTGGTCCTTGGTATGTGCTGGAGATTGGTTCCAGGACCCCAAGTGGATACCAAAATACATAGATGCTCATGTCCCATTAAATACAGTGGTGCAATAAAATGGTTTCCCTTATATAAAGTAGCAAAAAATCAAGGTTTGCTTTTTGGAATTAACATCTTTTTTGAGATCTTCAAACTGTGGATGGTTGAATCTGTGCATAAAAATCTGTGGAGATGGAGGACCAACTGTAAAATGCACTGACCCCTCCTGGAGGGCAGGCTGGTACCCATATTTTTTATGCCTAAATACCTAGACTTTGGATCTGTGATTTTAAGAAACTACTGATTGTCACGCCCTGTATTATTAAACGGCAGTGACATGAACATACACGTCAGCATGTCTGCATTTACAATACCATTATTTAATAATATAGTGTTTGATCATCTACGCGGTAAGGGGGAGGCAGTGGGAAACTCCCAAAGACCTGAAGGACCCAATATACTAATACCTCTCTCTTGTGGGTGATGCCTACACAAGAAGCTAAAGACAGTGAATGAGTTCATATATGTGATTTGTTATGCAGAAGTCTGTCCACAAAATCTAAGTATGCTTCAATGTATGTATTCTTTCCATTTCATTGACAAAACCTAACACAGACCAGCTGAGGAGACCTGGGAAGTACAAAGACAGTTTCTAGCTCGCTCGCTTTCTCTGTATTTCTTAATTCTGCAGTTGCATCTTAAAAGTACTGATAAAAAACTGGGTTCATAAAACCAATGGCCTAAATCCAACATGACACTAGTTGTAATGTCGAGATTCTTAGACCCACCCCTTTCCCTCCTCTGGCACCACAAACATCCTCTGGAGTGTTGTTCAGATTTCTGAGGTGCAGCAGTGGGAGATAACAAACACACATTTAAACTTGGTTCTGTTGTGTAAGTAGAAGACCCGTGCTGGATACAGCTTAGCATCTGTAGAATGTCAGCTCTTCATTACTGCCAGCCAGCAATGAAAACAGCCCTCTCCACCTAAGCAGGAAATGAGGCAGTGACTGATCTATTATCCCGTCCTGTTCCTTCCACAGTTCAACCATCCTTTTCTCTTTTGCTGTGCCACACAACTGAGACCTGCTTGACACTGTAGATGAGGAGGGGCAAAGCATCACAAGTTGTGCAAGATGAAAAGCTGAATTCTGAAAGTGGCATCTGTATGGCAAGGGATGACTGAAAACAACCCTCCACAACTTTCAAATACAGTTGTTCCTCCATATCCATGGATATTTTTGTCGACAGATTCAATCACCCATGGCTTGAAAATATTTTTAAAAGGTATATAAATTCCTTTATACAGAGGACACCATTTAATTACACCATTGTATTTAATGGGACTTGAGCATCCATGGATTTTGGTATCCACAGGGGGTCCAGGAACCAAATCTCAGTGGTTTTAATATCCTAAAACCACAGACTATAACAGCAATAACAATAGCAAGTACATTTCTATACCACTTACCAGTGAACTAGCACTCCTTCAGCAGTTTACAACGTAAGCCAATTGCCTCCAACAGGTTGGGTACTCATTTTACTGACCTACAAAAGGATGGAAGGCTGAGTGGACCTTGGAGCCCTCCTCTAGAATCAAACTTACAATGTTGTGGCTGCAATGCTAGCATTTAACCAGCGCACCACCAGGGCTCCGAATAAGAGTGCAAAGGAGGGGGGGGAAGCACATTAAAAACAAAATCAATCTCCAAAATGCATTCACCTAAGGTTCAAGGTGCTAAACAAATAAAGCTGTTTTAATGCCTTTCAGGTAAGACAAAAATATATGGTGACAAGGAAGTACATCTCGAGAAGCTATTCTGCAAATGGAATGCTATCCCAATAACAACTCTGTCCTTGCATGCTATGCCCCAAATGTCCAAAAAAGGGGGTTATCTGAAGGTAAGCCTCCAGTGAGGATCTGAATAAAAAGAGAGTCACATGAGGAAAGACATGTCTTCAGATATTCCAAGCCAAGGCGATTTAGGGCTTTTAGCCTGAATACAGCCACTGCATGCTGTATTTGTAAATAAAACTCCAGTCAATGAACACTTTCTTTGAAGACTAGTGTTCTGTATTCCTTTCAACAAGTCCCAATGAGTAATATTCTGAACCATTTGAAGTTTTCAAATGACCCTCAAAGGCAGAGTCTAGCCTTTCACCAGGCACAGTGAAGTCAAAACTGCAGCATACAGAATACTGCTGAGCACTCTCATCCCCCATTTTCTTTCCTTGTAAACCCAAAACCAAAACCTCCATAGATACTTGCTCACCTCTCATGGCTGAAAGATGTGTGAACAGGAGTTGGCACCACCATTTGTAAATCCTCCGTTTCTTTCTCTCGCCCACGGAGGCACACAAGCTGGAAATCTCCTAGTCCGAAGTAGGACACCTCATGCCAGTTTCTAACTGATGGGTATAACAGAGACAGCAACAAAGAGAATGAACGAAAAGCCCCCCATACCCTCATACTGCCAAGGTACAATTTATTCAGAAAATAATTTTGAACTGAATTTGCTTTTTAAAATTTTATTGTTACAAATGGAGCTACAGTGGTACCCCGAGATACGAAATCACCGCGTTACGAAATTTCCGGGATACGAAAAAATTAGATAGGAAAAAACTGTTCCGGGTTACGGTTTTTTTTTTGGCTTACGAAAATTTTTTTGGTGCTTTTCGGCGCTTTTTCGCACGAAATCGCGGCTTCCAGCGCTAGCGGCTATGGCTTTTTCGGGTTGCGAAATCTTTCGGGTTACGAACGGCGCCGCAGAACGAATTAAATTCGTAACCCGGGGTACCACTGTACAATGTCTTGAGGTGTAAGGAACACATGAATGATATGCTTTTTGGAATTTATTTATATATATATATTTAATATCTTCAAACTGTGGATGCTTGAATCCATAGATAAAGAATCTGTGGATACTGTATATGTGTCAGCTGTATATGTGTGCCTCCAATTGATGTTGGACGGCACCTCTCATCATCCCCTATTTATTATGCAGGCAGGGGGTGATGGGAACTGCAGTCTATCAGCATCTGAGGGGATCACACATTCCCCCCTCCATTCTAAAGAAGCCAATAAAAATCCTACACAGACCTAATTTTAATCACACAGAGCGTATGTATACTGCTGTTTTACTGGGTGCATTATGGAGGAGACAGATTCTATTTAGAGGCTGAATTTAATGTGAATGTGCATTGGCAATGCAACATCCAGCACATGGATGTTAGGTGGGCTTAGAGGTAGGAGAGCATGTGGAACACCAGTCCATAACTATACATATGTTCATGGCATGCCTGCCTATTTCCAAGGGCTTCTTATACTACAGGAAGAACATTTTTGGCATTTGTTTTAAACCAGAATGCATGCCTTAGCACATGAGTGGAGATCCTGCAGGTGGAGATCCTGCAACCTCTAGCTGTTTTGCTCCCCAAATCGCATCAGCTCCCCCATCAAGGCCAATGGTCAGGAGGCTGAGTCTGGTAGCATCCAGAGGGCCACAGCTTCCCTGCCTGTTATGTCTTTTGTTCTTGTTCTTTTTTTTAAATTTCACAATTGCTCTCGAAGATACCTCCAATATCTTACCTTCTAAGAGGTCTAAGTAAACTAAGAAGGCTGCATACACGCCACTGCTGTCTGCCACATCCAGCGAGGTCATCTTTGTCAACTGAAATACACAAAAGTGGGTCAAGGATGTAGAAGCTACTCAAGGGCAATTAAATGGTGTGCAAACCCCCTCTTCCCCCCAAAACTGAATTGTATCCACAACATTTTTGGAAATGTTTTCCCATCGACTCCAGGGACTGTTGGCAGACCTCCTCTAAAAGCATGACACACACAGTTTCTTTCAAGAAAAGAGTGGCAGGAGGAAGGCTATTAAAGGATTTATTATAGATCAAGTATGTTAAAAGATTCAGTGATCATATTTTTTTAAAATGCCAATAAAACTGTCCACCAAATGTACTTTAGAGTGCAGGAGAGATGCAAATGTTTTACCAACACCGCTTGTTCATAAAACAAGTTCTGTCCTAAGCTTTCAGGGCAAGGACCATTTTACTTGTGGGTTTTGTCCAATCCCAGACACAGGAAGGGGTTGTGGGTAACTATCCCTGTAATGGAATGATTTAGCCCAGACCTTCTAATGTCCACTGTACAGATTAGAAAAACTAAGGCCTGTTACAGACTGCCAAAATAAAGCTGCTTCGGGTCTCTTTGGAGGTATGCTATTTAAATGATGCATGGGTCCTAAGAGTCCGGAGTTTGCGCCAAAGCCACACTCCATTCCTAAGCACTGGAGTGCAGCTTTGGTGCAGCTTCTGGATTCTTAGGGTGCATGCATCATTTAAACAGCATACCTCCAAAGAGACCCCAAGCAGCTTTATTTTGGCAGTCTGTAACAGGCCTAAGTTTCCAAGCTCTGGGAGTCTATTGGTGGCGCTCCAGATGTTGTTGAACTGTAGCTTCCATTAGGCTGGAAACTCTAATCCAACATCTGGAGGGCTATGTTACTGACTCCCCCGACTTTGAGCAAGGGCTTCTCCTGAAAAAAGAAGTTAGGTAGACATTAAGAAGGCAGAAGTGCATGGTATTTTTTCTAACCTAATTCAGAGGTTCCCTTAGTTTGCTGGGCACAGAAAATAATGTTGCACAACTTTTGTTTTCTTTACAATTTAATAAACAGTTTAAAGTGAGTTGCCCAATTAAGACTCAACGAGGTTCCAGATTTAGTAAGTTTCCTGATTTAGGGCCCACAGTATGTTATGCATGCTACTGATACTGTGCAGACATCTAATACAGGGCTAGAGCCCTCCAGATGTTATTGGACTGCAACTCCTATGATCCCTCACAACAGGCGACGGTGGCTAGGGTTGATGTGGCAACACATTTCCCATCCTTGTCAAATATCTGTTCTGCTGTGGCAAATTTGTCCTGCTCCTGACACAGTGTAATACCGCAACCAATTTACAGAGTATATTAAGAACTGAAAGTCAAAAAGCTGAAGGTTGCAATCGTAAAGTTAGCATTTTATAGGCTTGGGTGAACTTAATACTTTCCCAGACAGCTGATTATTTGTGTTACACAACCAGAAAAAATAAGCTTTCTTTCATCATGCCAAACTCCTAAGAGGGTTATTACGGCAAAAATCACATCAGATCATGGACTTTCACACCCTGATAAAAATATGTGATCACTGACTCCACCTCAGAGAACCGTTCTCAAGAGTTCTTTAAAACACACATTCCTACTCCAAAATGACAACTGTCTAGTAAGAATTATTGCTTTACAAATTCTTAAAAGCGTATCCAAATTGAACAAGGAGTTTCCTGATAGCTTACAGACTGTTTTCATATCCAAAGACCCATTAAAGTTGGTAGAGGTTCATAGGAGACATTTTAGTCTGACTGTAAGGAGACGTGCAAGATCAGATAACTCAGATTATTGAAGGACACAAGAAGGCTTTATACGAGATCCCACCAAAGGTCTGTCTAGTCCAGTAGCATCTTGTTCCCATGCAAATATAGCTGGTTTATTTCATTCCATATACCTCACACAGCCCCAAAGCAGGACAATCTGGCAACAATGTTTTCCCATGATTGTTCGCCAGTGACTTGTATTCAGATCCTATTCTATTAAATAACTATCATGGTTTCCAGGGCTTTCCCCAAATGTCTAACCGTTTAATATCATCAGCTATATAGTGCAGAGTGGGGAACGTGAAGCCTTGTAGGAGTTGTTGGATTGCAATTCCCATCAACCCTATAACTAGTAGTTAGTGATATAGGAGTTGCCAGTCAACAAAATCTAGAGGGTCTCAGGTTGCTCACCTTTTCCTTCCAGATTTGTTAATTTTTAGGTTGTAATCCTATTCTGCTTTTCACTGATCTGGAAGCTATTCTGCAAGCCATAAAATCCTTTTAGCATTTGCATTGGACACATGAAAGAAAGAAGTTAAATGTAGGTTCAGTCAAGAGTTTGCTGATACTAAGCACTGTGTTCTCAAGCAACTCATTGGCCTGTTACAGACTGCCAAAATAAAGCTGCTTCGGGTCTCTTTGGAGGTATGCTATTTAAATGATGCATGGGTCCTAAGAGTCCGGAGGTCCTTTTCCTCTCAGAGAAACAAATGCAGCCAGAGCTCTGGGTGCGAGTCTTGTCTGCTGCTGCTCCTAGGAGAAAAGAGTGTTAGAAGAATCCATCCTATCTCCTATTTCCAGCAAGGACAGGCTGCTATGCACTTCTCAAAAGGGAACAGTAAACGTGATAACGTGGTGTTACTCAATATGTTTCTTAGTCAGGCTCAAAATGGAGGACATTTTGGAATTCCTCCTGGGCAGAAGGTTGAAATGTAGGACATGTCTTGGAAAAAGTGGCCATCTTGTCACCTTGATCCTGCCACATCTGCCAAAGGAAAGGACTGAAAAACATACATTAATGCCTGCTCCAGCATCAATGGCCACTGCTGCTGCTTCACGTTTTTCTGTCTCTACACAATGGCTGGAGGCAATTTTGCTTCTTTAGCAACAGGGTTAACTTGGAGCCATAGCTCTCACCCTATCACTATTTCTCAAACAGAGGAGAGAGGGAGAGAGAGAGAGAGAACAGTGAAGATGGCACATGCCACAACCTCATCGCTTTTTATATTATGCCAACAGTTAGAAACTGGGGGCCTTCCAGATGTTGCTGGACTGCAACCCCCATGAGCCTTCATCATTGTGCTGGATAGCAATGGGGGCTGCAGTCTGCAAACATCTGACTATCCTGGTCCTGTCACCTTACCTCAGGATTGGACTCATATGTGCTTCCAGATATTCCTGGGTTGCAAGTTGTTGGAAGAGTTTAGCATTAATAATAATAAAACTTTATTTATATACCGCTTTTCCAACAAGATCAAAGCGGTTCACAGATTCAGTCATTCTCTTTCCCCTTCCTTAGATAGACAGGGATATATATATATATATATATATATATATATATATATAATTTGTGATTTTAGATTAGGATATCTATTTTATTATTTGTGATTTTACATTATTATTTGTGATTTTAGATTAGGAGATATATATAATTTACAATTTTAGATTAGGATACATATATATATATATATATATATATACATATATAATTTGTGATTTTACATTAGGATATACAATTATTTGTGATTTTAGATTAGGATATATATATTATTTGTGATTTTACATTAGGATATATATATATTATTTGTGATTTTACATTAGGATATATATATATTATT
>NC_056525.1:120186701-120274747 GCF_019175285.1 Sceloporus undulatus
TGTGATTTTACATTAGGATATATATATATATATATATATATATATATATATATATATTATTTACAATTTTAGATTAGGATATATATATATATTATTTGTGATTTTAGATTAGGAGATATATATATGTATGTATGTGTATATATATATATATATATATATAATTTACAATTTTAGATTGGATATATTATTTGTGATTTTACATTAGGATATATATATATATATAATTGTGATTTTTACATTAGGAGATATATATATATAATTCGTGATTTTAGATTAGGATATCTATTTTAAATGCCAATATAGAGCAACAGCTACATGTACAGTATGTTGCTAAGACATGAGTCCCATGATGCAGATGCTAATGGGGCTGTGTAGTGGGGGGCCACAACAAACTACAGAGCCCCTTTTAGCCTTTGCATGGGACCCCTGTATTGGCCTCCAGTGCTAGCCTAGCTGTGTCATTCATTGTCTGCCCCTTGCAAAGTTCTCCTCAAACAAACTACCATTCCCAGAATTCCACAGCAGTTAAACTGGATTATTTATTTCTCCAGCCACGATTCCCATTAACATGCGTGCAAGCAATGCATCCTCATGAAGGGCTAGCTCCCCGATGGAGCAGGGCCCCTTCCCTGACTGACCGTGGGGTGGGTGGGCAGCCAGCCCCCTCCAAGCGCCCCTCGCCCGCCCTCCGAGGCGCCTTCTTCCTCTGCCTGCCCAGCAGACCCCAGCTCCCTGGCCTCCTCCATTGCCATTTGCCAGGCCTTCTGTGTCCGACGCGGCTTCGTTCCCCCAGTGCACCGCCATTATTGGTCCCCCGGGGAACACAGGAGCCCACGCCAAGGTTCCGCCTCAAGCAGCCAGCGCTGAGTCCTCCTCCTGACTGGCCTTCCTTGCAGTGCTAGGGTTATGGGCTGTTGCTGCTGCTGCTGTTGTTGTTCTTTGTTGTGTGACTTCAGGTCGTTTCTGACTTATGGCGACCCTAAGGCCATAATATCATGGGGGTATCTTGCCCAATTTCTTGAGAAAGATTTCTTTACAGGGTTTAGAAAGGTTTACTGTGTCTCAGAGGCTGAGAGAGTGTGACTTGCAAGGTTTCTTCAGAGAAGGAGGTTTCTTTAGAGGGGGGTCAGCCTCTCTGAGGCTCAGAGGGTGTGACTTGCAAGGTTTCTTCAGAGAAGGAGGTTTCTCTAGAGGGGGGTCAGCCTCTCTGAGGCTGAGAGAGTGTGACTTGCAAGGTTTCTTTAGAGGAGGGGTTTCTTTACAGGGAGTCAGCCTCTCTGAGGCTGAGAGGGTGTGACTTGCAAGGTTTCTTCAGAGAAGGAGGTTTCTCTAGAGGGAGTCAGCCTCTCTGAGGCTGAGAGAGTGTGACTGGCAAATTTGTTTAGGGGGGTTCTTTAAAGGTTTTTTCCCTCTTTTGGTAAGTTTCTTTATAGGAGGGGTCAGCCTCTCTGAGGCTCTGGGGCTCATGCATAGTGTGGCGGGCGGCGTATGATGCAGATTAATGTTTTGGACTGGTTGTACCCTCCATTTTTCTTGAATGTCCTACATTTTGCGTGAAATTTTGTCCCTAGCATGCAGCCTCCATTATGCCCAAAATGGAGTCATATTGGCATTCCACACTGCATGGCGCAGTGGTTTGAGTGTTGGACTACAATGTCTAATTAACAAATTGTAAGCCGTTCTGATAGCCTTGGCTGAAGAGCGGGGTATAAACAAATAAGTATTATTATTATTATTATTATTATTATTATTATTATTACAACTCTGGAGAGCAGGGTTCAATTCTGGCAGGAGAAATTTTATGTGCCCTATCTTCTTGCAGTGAATATGTAACTATCAAAGTTGCTAAATTTTTTGCAGCTGCTGTTATTTGTCATAAAAACTTTTTATAAATTGATGCAGTAAATTACTATATAATGAATGCCTTCGGCCTTTTTTAGCTACTATAGCCATAAATTTTGATTTAGAATGATTTTGTCTATAGAAATCGATTGACCATGTAGATCCATGTGAATAAATTATTTGCCAAATCTAGAAGGGCAACTATCATATAATCTCTAGATAATCAATTATTTTTGTTAAAGCCATATATTTAGTGTATTCCTAAATCCTTCCAGAATCACGGCTCAAAGTTTTATGCTTAACGTTTGTATGTACTCATGCATTTATATGATACGCTTGAATATAATGTTTATATGATATGCTGGAATATAAATGTTTCTAACTGGATGTAAGGTAATTTTGTAAACCTTTTATTATTTTATGCTGGCTGTATGCCATAATAAATTCATTCATTCAATTCTCACCTTGGCCATGAAACCCACTGAGTGACCTTGGTTGGTCAAACACTCTCAGCCTCTTCTGGAGAAATCTTGCCAAGAAAACCCCTGGATAAGTTCTACATAGGGTTGCCATAACTTGGAAATGACTTGAAGGCACATAACAGCAATTGGCATCACCATCCTCTGAGGCTGAGAGAGTGTAACTTGCCTAAGGTCAACCAGTGGGTTTTTATGCTCGAGCAGGACATCAAACCCTGACCCCACAGAGTCATTGTCCAGTCAAACCATTATGCCACACATATTTAGTCTCTCCCACTTTCTCCTTTTGTCCTCAGCTTACTTGAATTGCTGCAAACTGAGTTCAAAGTAGAAATGTACTCACTTAGCAGCGGAGAGGAGAGAGTTGGAATTTTTGCTTTCTCAGTTGGGTCAAAAGCAAACTTCTGCAGCCTCTCCTAACTTGGTCTTTTCTCTCGATTTAATAAGCTGGTAGTGGCACCATATTCCAAACATGCCAATATGAAGGAACCAGCTTTTTAAAATAGCAAATTTGTGGCCCCTTCCTTTCTGCGGAAAGCACCATTCCCTGCCAAGTAATACTGCAGTGTAACTAAGGCAGGCAGCTGAGTGTGCGATTTTGCTGAATGAGAAAGACCTACTCAAATGGGTAAGGAATGCAATTTAGGACTTTCATTTGTTGGATGAATAATCTAAATATGGCTAGTCATTAAGATGCAAATTGGTACAGAAGGCTGCATTTCCTCATGCATACTAGGCCAGGTTTGTCTGAACAATAATGCACTGTTCTGTTCAGAGAACACACTTAAACTCTTCCATCTCGATGGCTGGTTTGCAGACATGCTATTCTGAGAAAATCTTAATTAAAAAGACTTGAATATTGTATGGCACATTTTTATGTGGTGCTCCACTCAGGAGGTCAATGTAAATTCCTTGACTTGCTTCTTTTGAAAATTAACACAGACACAGAGAGTAAGAGGGAGGGAGAGTATCTTAAAAATGAAACATGGGTCTCATTAAGATCTCTCCATTTGTCTGGAACCACAGCCCTGGTAGAGTTTGGGGCAAAGGCCCTAGTCCCTTTGATCAATCAAGACGGAAAGTGTCTGATGCTTGCCGTTTCTGGATATTTTCTCCAAACGTCTTGCCAACTACATTGTACAAAGCAGAGGTGGAAAACCTTTGAACCTCCATAGGGAAAGGGATTCCACCTCAACATTAGGAGGAACCTCCTGACAGTAAGGGCTGTTCGACAGTGGAACACACTCCCTCAGAGAGTGATGGAGTCTCCCTCCTTGCAGGTCTTTAAACAGAAGCTGGATGGCCATCTGTCAGGATGCTTTGACTGAGAGTTCCTGCATGACAGAATGGGGTTGGACTGGATGGCCCTTGTGGTCTTTTCCCCTTGTGGGGCTATACATGTTAAAATGCTTTTGATGTTGTTATGTTGGGCAACACGTGAGGCAACACGTCAACATTTGGCACCAGATTTTCCACCTTTGTGACTGTAGTTAGTAGCTTGTGAATTGGAGAAACACCTGTCGTTTTCTCAGTGAGTAAAGAGACACTGTAATATTCTCTCATACGAGGCTTTTATTCATAGAAGTTCCACTGTGTACAACACTATATACATCGGCACCATCCACACAAGTAACAACCCACTCTGAAGCACCAACTGTCTCACTTTCCCTCAGTGACAGTTGAGAAGGACAGTTGCATCAACATTCCAGTGATGCACTGTTTCAGTGCTGACACATATAACTGCAACTAGAGCTGTAAATAACTTCCACAACAGCTCCAATTAGTAGCCACATCCATGTCATTTTCACAGACCTGTTTACCATGGTCCTGACAATACATTAACCAGTGAAAGGTGGGAGGATTTTTTTTAAACCTGTTTGCTGCATTGGACAGCAAAGGAAGGAAGAAAATCAGCTCATCTGAAATGTAATGCTGAAGCAGAGTTCAATGGATACCCTTTGTTGCACCCGTTCTGTGTGCTATGAATGGGGGAAAACTTACGATGTTGAACGTCTCCTTCTCTTCCTCTTCCACCTGTTCTGTGATAGAGAAGGGCTTGCTCCCAGGTGTCTTCTGGACAGGGCCATGCGATGGGTTCCCTTTATCTCCAGTTGGCATCATTATCTTTAGGCTGTGAAAGAAGAAGATTGGGCGGCTTAGTCCTAACGCAAAATTAGGGATGTTACAAAATCAAGGATCCCACCATTGAAAGCAATTAGGGGAAGAGGGCATGGTGTTTACTTGTTGTTTTTGTTGTGGTGTGTCAAGGACCATCTTTTAAATTAAAGAGCAAGCAATGAAGTAGCAATAAGAATACCCCTTGTCTCTCTGGCCCATCTGGAGATTGGCTGGGAGGACTATGCAACAATCCATTTGGCTGGCTGAAATGTACCTACTCTTGAGGTAAGCCTGTCCCTCTCACCTTTCTTGGTTTGAGGTTGCACCCTGGAATTTATCCAAGATAGCACTCACTAGGTGTTCTTCCAATGGCCAGCCTTCCTCAAAAAATCTTAGCTCCTGATGCCTTTTACTAAACTAGGACAGGAGACACATGATGGTGATGGAGTCTATTGGGTTTGCTTTACCTTGACCTTTCCTTATTTCAACTGGTTTTCTGAGTGCTGAAGAGAAACTTCAATCCCACGCTCATCTGTCCTTTCTGCTTTATCACACTAGCAGGCAGGATTTAAACGAGAGTTAAACTAGAGAAAACCAGGAAATTCCTGATGTTTATCACACAACATTTTCTGGTTTTCTCTAGTTTAACTCTCGTTTAATCCCATTTGCCCACTAGTGTGATAAAGCAGTTAGATGTACTAACAGGGCTACCTCTTTTTCACCTTGATCAGAGGTGGGAAAGGAAGCCCACTTAAGGAGGCAAATAGTACCAGCTAGAAGCATCCAAATTTAGGTGAGCACTGGATCCCATCCCTGTCAAACCTCTCTTGGGCTTCAAGAGATTACATGAAGTGTTCCCCACAAATTTGGAAGACTACCTCTCCAACCATGTGAACTAGGAACTTAAATTTTATATTAAGGTGTTTAAAGAATTCAATGGCTTGGAAACCTCAATACTTGAAGGAGTGCTTCCCACCTACCCAAATCTTCAACAAAAACATTATATACTCAAATATTCTCTTGTATCTGTTACCTACTTGTGTGTCTATTTTTGTAAGGAATTCACTTTCTATATTATTATTTTTCCAATAGAAAGGTGGTATTCAAATACACCTTGACTTGCCTCAGAAAATTCTTTGCACGGCTCTCACTAAAGACACATGTCTGTGTCCCATTGTGTCTTATCCCCTTAGTGGCTTCCATCCTAATGGGACAATGAACCATGTTGGTTTTCATCTTGACAATCCAAGGCATTGAATTTATTGGGGAGAAGAGAGTTCAGTAACATGTTTGGAGTGGATTTAATGCTCCCCTGACTCAGAAACCACCACTCACCCATACAAACCTGTAAATTAAATGGCATCCCCATTGAACTCAATGGGATATAGGATTGTAGACTCCGAGCCTGTCCACAAAGACAATGCAGCCAATTGCCTGGACCATATGGATCATGAATTGAAATTACTATTCCAGACTAGACTAGAAACTTTCTTTGGTGTACCGGGAACCAACAAAATGAAATTTTAGATCTTCTGGAAGCAAAATTCCACTGCTAGGAACAATTGCTATTCTTGCAGCAGAATTGGGGAGACTAACAAGGCCCCGGGGTGTGTGCGTGTGCGAGGTATAGATATTATGTCCACCAGCAGCCCCCAGAAAAAAGCAGGGCAACACAGCCATAACTATCAAGGTCATATCTGTTGGGACACCTCCTGTTATCTCATTCCATATTTCTGCCTCCACTTTTCCAAGCCTGTTCTATGCAGTGTGGTTAAAAACAAAATAGGTTGCTAATAAAATTGCAAAACTAGAGTTCAGTTGTCCCCAGCAGGTCCCCACATCAAGTTCACAGTTTTGCATCATCACTGCATCAGTACTGCCCTGATGTCCTTTACTGTACTTTGTCAGATTGGATGAGCTCCATCTTACTGCAGCCACTCATTCAAAACCATAAGTTTGCGAGTTCAAGACCAGCAAAAGGGCTCAAGCTTGACTCAGGCTTGCATCCTTCTGAGGTCGCTAAAATGAATACCCAGATTGTTGGAGGCAAATTAGCTTATAGCTGTAAACCGCTTAGACACTGCTTAGGCAGTATGATGTGGTATATAAATAAAGCTTGTTTATTTGTTTTGTTTTTGTAGGCACGCTTGTAAGTTCTCACCGGCAAATGTGAGTCATCCAAGCCCTGCCGAACATCAATATGGGCTGCTTTGACTGGGTAGGCCAGACATAACCTGTCCATTTGACCAAAGAGGAGAAAGATGAGGTGATCCCCTTTTCAATATTGTGGATTTCTCATAAGACTAAGAACCTATTAGATAAAGGCTCCCAGACTCACTTGGCTCTCTCCTCTGGGTTTGCAGGAATCGTGTGGTGCACCTTCGCTATCTCTGCTTCATATTGGAGAATTTCTTTGGTGTTGACCTCAACTTTGGACAATTTAATGAAGGGACCTTTCTTCTTTCCTGGTCCTTTGTCTGGAGAACATTTTTTTAAAAAAAAATATCTAAGAACAGCCTAACCAAAAAATACAATTATGCCTCAGCAAAAGTAAGTGAAACTCTTGATATGGGACATATCCAGCAGAACTCTCTTCATGCATTTAAACTTTTAACAGGTCCCCTAGTGGTCAAGTTGATGGCAGTTACACTGGTGCCTCGGGTTACGAAATTAATTCGTTCCGCCATTCCTTTCGTAACCCGAAAATTTCGTAACCCGAAAAGGCTTTCCGTTAGCACTGGAAAGCCTATAACTGCACTTTGCAGCATTTGAATTTCGCGCCGAAATGAATTTCGTAACCCGAAAAATATTTCGTAACCCGAAACAGTTTTTGCCAATCCAATTTTTTCGTATCCCGGAAATTTCGTAACCCGATCATTTCGTATCCCGAGGCACCAGTGTATTCACTTGTTTGTATGTTTTGTTTTTTGCAACTCCACTCTTCTTGGAATTTGCCGTCATCTGCTGCTTTGGGGCAAATCATGGCCCCAGGCAGCCCTCCTGTGCTCAATGCAGCCCTCCATCTGTGTAAAAATTGAATCTGCCCTTCCCCAGAGGCTTCTGGAGAGTGCAATTTGCCATTTTTCTTCCTCCCCAAAACTTTAGGATGGCCAGAAGAGCATTTGTGGTTTGCAACCCTCCTTGGTCTACAGAAGAGCATCCTCAGGCATTGTGCACCCCTGGTTTAGCTCAGATGGTGTAAATTGCGAAAACACAGAGACATATTTTGCATAATTTCTGCCAGTTGAAGAATTCCAACTTAGCTGCCACAGAAACACTATTGTGGACCCTCAAAGCTCAGCCAAAGAACCAACCTGGAAATTCAAAAAAGGGAGATTGCTCCAAACCTCTGCCCCATAGACCTCCAAAGCCTCATCTACTAGCAGGCTGAGGGAGCACAAGTTCTTCATGTACCTTGTACTGGGCTGTGTTTCAGCTGCTATTCCTTCCTGGCCAATACACAGGTGTTACGAAGAAGATCCCTGAGATGTTTTGTATCAGCCAGTGACTTGTCCATCAGCCCAGCATCTCAGGTGACAGACTCGAGACTGAAGATGGGAAAGGAAACAACCAGGAGGCTTAGTGTCCTGGGATAGGACACTAAGCAGTCCTACCACCTGCAGCCTGTCCATGAAGGCTTATCTGCCTCTTAAAAATTCCTAAGTAAATAACAACCATTGCAAGAGAGTAAAACATCCCACCTTGGATGCTTGGATGGTGCTTCTGGTTTCTTTTAAAACCCTTTTGGAAGAACTAAAGACATAATGATCAACTGACCTTCCATGCTCTCCTTTAACTTTCCATGCCCAAAGGTTAAACATAAAAGCATCTTTCTCACTGTGGTGGTTTTCTACTGCTTAATCTTACATTCATACATTTCTAAATCTTTTTTTATTTTTCTTAGCTGTTGTACCCTGATTTTTTTCCTGATGTTATTAATAGTTTCATGTCATTTCATCTGGTATGTTTCAATCATATTGGGTTTTCCTCCCTACATTTGTAAATTGCCCAGAGTCCTACTTTTTTTTTGGTGGGGGGAAAGCGAATAAAAGTAAAGGTTGCAATCACAACAGTAAGGTTCAATAACAGCAGCAGTTCCTAATGAAACCAGATTCCTAGCGTCTCCCAAAAACCCCAAAGGCACTTACCGCCCCAAGGGCACTCCAAACTTGGCGTAGGATTTTATAAATCTATGGGATTAAAACAAAAAGGTGGCAAGAGCTATCAGAGATTTCCAGCAAAGCCATGCCTATTTGATTAAATGGGTCCAAGGGACTTTTTATATTACACAATTACAGTTAAACAGGAAAAATGAGATAACAGCATCCCATAGAAACTTGGGACTGGCAGTTTAACAAAGACCATTAAGAACCCTCAGCCATAAAACACTAAAGCCCCCCTAAACTGCAAATCCCAGGATTCCATTGGATATTGCCATCTCAGATCCTGCAGTTTTCCAATTTCTATCCATAACTACTCTCCAGCTGTAGCAGTTGCTGTTGTTGTTGTGTTTCTTCAAGAAATTTCTGACTTAGGAAAATCCTAAGGAGAACCTGTCATGTGGTTTTCCTGGCAAGCGTCTTCAGAGGGGCTTTGCCATTGCCATCATCTGAGGCTGAGAGAGTGTCACTTGCCCAAGGTCACCCAATGGGTTTCATAGCTGAACTGGGAACTGGACCTTGGTCTACAGAATCACAGTCCGACATTCAAACACTACACTACATTGGCTGTAGGGCTAGTACAGTATGAAGCCATGGCTAGTCAGGAAAGATGGACCCATCATTTGACTCATGATCCATCTACCTCTCTTCTAAGGCTGGTAGGGCAAACTGTGACTTTGAAGAGGTTGTTAGACTACAACTCCCAGCTGATATTGCAATGGCTATGTTACATCTGCCAGGAATATATTATGGTGGAGCCTGCGACTCCCTTAGAATTTTATCACATCACACTGTGCAAAGGTGCTTTGAGTCTTTTTGTTAGCATGATTATATTTTGAATTAATTGGATGAGTTAAGGATACATTGGATCCTGACAGAGATGCTGGAATAGGGGAGAATTAAAGAAAGAATCCGGCACCTCTGCCATGGGCCCTTAAATTTAGTACCAACCTGTTGATTTCATCCTTGGTGAATCCTTCCGCCTGGATGTTCTGGCACATCCCTTCCAGCTTTGCCCTCTTACCATATTCCAACTCCTCTGTCTCGCTCTCCGAGTCAGAGGGTTCTTCCCACTTCCTCTTGATTTTACAATCTGCTTTACTATAATTGGTCAGAGCCTGCAGGAGCCAAGGAGAGTGAGCAAAATGACTTGCAGAAGGTGCTATTCCACTGCTTATCCTCCCAGGTATCTATGCTTCATGTCATAAGAGAAATACCTGCACTTATGGAATTGTGATATTCTTACAGTGCTGTTGGGGTGTGTCTTCAAGTCTTTTCCTACTCATGGTGGCCCACAGGCGAACCTATCCTAGGGTTTTCTTGGCAGATTTGTTCAATGGTCTTCCTCTTCCAAACTTCCAAAGTTTGTCATTGCCTTCTTCTGAGACAGATTTGCACAAGGTTACCCACCATATTTCCATGACAAAGTGAAGTCTCACCAACATTCAAACTACTATACCACATTGGGTCTCTATTTCTGCAATGTCTCTGTTAAATTCTGAAAAGAAGACACCTACAAGCTTGATGGAAATTGGATTCTGGCCCTGGAAAAGGCCAGCAACCAACCTCCACAAAGGTGGTGTAGGCCACCTCCACCATATAACTGTGGGTGAAAAAAACCCACCAGCCAATATGCCTAGGAAAACAAATTTAGGGCATCTTCCCGGTAGGATTTTTCTTGAACTGCCTACCAAATAATATGTCTTCTGTGAAAATTTACAACCATTGTGTTTTTTAAGGAGCAAAACTGTGAATAAGCATGGCCATGAAAGAGGTGGATACATTTCTGCATGGGGTGGAGAAAGTGGAAGGAGATACTATTTTCTCCTTCTCTCTTATTACTTGATCTTGGGGTCATTTAGTGGAGCTGGGAAATTCAGGACAGACAAAAGCAAATCAAAAACCACATTTTACCCAGTTCATGTACACTGTGGCAGAGTGTGACTTCCATGTTATTGGGGCATTGAATTTCCTCCAGGTTTTAGTCCATGGTGATGGAGCCCAGTTCCAAGATAGAGTCAGCACCACAGAGAGTTCAGACTAAAAGACAGAGCAGATTCACTAACCCATTAACATGGAAATCACCATCTACTACTGTCAATGTGATATATCTGCAAGCCATTGTCCTCCAATCCCCCCTCCCTCCCATTTAACATTTGTAGATTATCTTTTGGAGATCTTTGAGAAGTAAAATCCAACCGAAGGAACAGCACCATCCTTTTCTTCTACTAGTATGTTTACTTTTTTAAAATGCTTTTTGTTCATTCCTATATTTTGTTTTCTAACTACCTTGAGACCCACTCATGGGGAGAAGGTGAGATGAAATTTAAGAAATAACACAACCATACAGTTTAAGAACATATCTAATGATGAATGAATAAGAAAGGATGTATCAGTGAGATCAAAAAGCCCACCTCGTTTAAAGTGATGCCTTCACAAAGCATTTAAACAAAGACAGGGTGGAGTAGCATTTCTATTGTTGGCAATAGGCGGGCAAAGCCAATAGAGCTGCGCAATGATGGTAAGACTGAAAACACAAATGATGTGGCCCAGTCTGTTGAGGTCTGTCCACTCTCAAGCTCCTCTGCCTCAACTGACCCAACTTCCACCTTGGCCAAGATTCTCAATTATCTCCTTGGAAACCTATCAAACAGCACTTCCATTCTACTTGGTTCCATCGGATTACTTCTCCATGAGATCCAATTACATGGGATAGGAGGTTTAAAGTGCTTTTAAAATTTCACTGTTTTTACTGCCTTTTGGTGAGCTACCTGGATCTTCACCTGCACAGAAATGAAATGAATGAAATAATTATTTGTATCAGAAATTGGAAAAGCTGGCTCCACACCATGAGAAGGCAGCACAGAAATAAAAATTATGGTTATGTTTATGATTATCGATTATTACACGTCTTCCTTACTCAAAATGCTTGGGACTAGGATTGTTTTGAATTTTGCGCTTGTTCAGATTTTGAAATGATTGCTTCAACATAATAAGGTATCTTGGAAATAGGGCTCAAGTTTAAACATGATATTCATTTATGTTTTATATACAATTTCTACTCATAACCTGAGGTAATTTTTATACATCACATTGTTAGTTTAGTTAGTTTAGATGCTGTTTTCTCCAGGCCAGGAGCCAAGATGGCTATAATTTTGAGTATGAAATAAAGTTTGTTTACATTGTACTATCAGAAAACGAAGGTGTCATTTCAGTCACCCATATGAACAATTTTGGATTTTTGGATTCCAACCAAATAACAGTTCCACTTTTGTTTTGTCCCATCTGACCACTTCCCATCAGGTCCAATACCTTATTTTTTGGATGATTTCAACTGCCTATTAAATTTCATTGTTTTTAGCTGATTCTTTCGTAGCACCCTTGGGTCCCACCTGGCATAGAAATGGAAAAGTAGGTCTTTTGTGCCATGCACATACAAGATCCCAATCTCTATATTACTCAACTCAGAACACCTATCTCAAGAGCCAGTATGGCATAGTGGTTTGGTGTGGATATGACCTGGACCAGGGGTGGATCCCTGGTGCCATGAAACCCTGGGTGACTGGGAAAGTCACACTCTCTGGGACTCAGGCGGTTGTAATGGCAATCTGCTCTGAACAAATCTGCCAAATCTTGACGAGGCACTGGGAAGATGGCAGCCCCACTCCATTGCCAGGGGCCTAGGTAGGAAAGTGCAATGGTTAAGGTGTTTGAGTTTGCATAATAGAATGCAAATTAGTAATTGTATAATTATACTAATTTGCAAATAGGCGCATATAGTAGACCCACGTACGTAGGTGGGGGGTAGAAAAAGGTGTAATGATTAAGAGGTGGTTGAGTTGGTCATAATAAGAATGCAAATGAGTAATAGCACAATTATAATAGTTTACATAACATTGGATGCTCAGGTAGAGAGGACTGGAATATGGGGAAACCCCACTCGAGTTTGTGGAGACTGTTAGGGAGGAAAAGTGCAATGATTAAGGTGCCGGGTTGCATAATCAATGCAGAGAGTTACAGGCATAATTAACTAATTTCTGAATAGGAGATTAGATGCCCAGGTATGAGGGACTGGAATATGGCAACCTCACCCATAGTGGGGCATTTAAACAGTCCCTTCCTTCCCTACCGAGGGGTAGGGTGACAAGATGTCCTCCTTTTCCAGGACACATCCTACATTTCAGCCTTCGTCCTGGAGGAATGCCCAATGTCCTCCATTGGAGCATGACTCAGAGCATGGGTTATATTATATGAGTGATTTTTTTTGTTTGCTTTTATTTGTTCAAGTACTTCATTTTTTTTGGTTGGTCCTACATGTGAGTGCTTGTCCTCCTCTGCAGTTAGGATCTGACTGCTCCTACAGCCTTCTCCCTCTTCAGTACTAGGGGACCCACTTTCTGCCATGGCTGTGTGGAGGCTCGGAGGACCAGTATCTAACTGCAAGGGGACAAGGCACCACAAAATGGAGGAATTCTAGAAGATGGAGGACATTACCAAATAAAACTCACTCCTATCATGGCTTTTAGGCTGCGTCGCCCTTCAGAATCATCAGTTTGACACGCTTTACTACCTGAGAATGTCCTTTGTTGGGGCACAGAGCATTCTGACAGAGAAAGTAAGATCTAAAAAAACCTACAAATTCCAGGAATTCAATAGCATTGATTCCTGGTATTAAAACAGGGTAAAATGGATTCGGTCCGCCCTTCTTATACACGGATTTTATATAACAAGGGTCCACGTATTTCTGCAGTGGTTTGCTCCTTGAGGCTGAGAGAGTGTGACTTGCAAAGTTTCTTTAGGGAGTGGTTTCTTTAAAAGGGGGTTTGTCCATTGAATGAATATAAGGATAGAATGTTGCCCATGTGGAGGAGTGCCAACCAGAAATCCATATTTCACATTCTTCTTTCGGTATATTTTATGATAGACTACGATTACCCCTTTTTAAATAGACAACCAGGCAAAAGCTCTGAATGGGACCTGAAGTTTTTATTTCTTGTCAGATGAGGGACAAAAAGATCACGGAAGAAGTTGCCAAGTTTATTTTCCCTGCTATCAAAATTCGTAAAGTCTGTGCTATAAAGGGGAATAAGTAATGTTCTTTCCTGGTTCAACCGTTTTGGGAAATTGGGATGAGTTGGCTTATGAAGTGACAAGTCTGTTAACCAAACCCTTGTCTTAATGTATTTTACACATTTGTTTTTATCCTTTGCATGTACTACTCTTGCCGTTATCGATTGGTATGTAGAAATTTGTTTTTATACTGCCTATGGTTTGTTAACTGAATAAATAAAGGTCATTCATTCATCATTGATTCATTCATAAGAAGGTTTGCCTCTCTGAGGCTGAGAGAATGTGACTTGCAAAGTTTCTTTAAGGGAGGGTTTCTTTAGAGGAGGTTTATAAACTTTGCCAATTGGGCAAACATTCGTTTCTCCATATTCTGTTCTAACAGTAGCTTCTTTTCCAAGTACAGTTTCCTTACCAGGACTATCACGTTATTTATGTAGAGGATTCATAGCTTTTTTAATCTGTGCAGTCACAAAACTTTGCGGGAAATCTATAAAGCACATACTGATTTTCTTCTGGAATTCCTGGTGTGCTCCGTTATCCATTGTATGCTTATTCTTACCTGCCTTTATACCCAAAAGGAAGATCTTCTGATCTTGGTAGCAGCGTCAGCCGGTTATTACTTGGATAGGACGATCCAACACAAACAGGTCTGTAGGCTATATTTCAGAAGAAGGAACTGGCAAAATCACCACTGAGTATTCTTTAACTAAGAGAATGTACAAAAATTATGGGTTTGCCATAGGGCAACTGAAGGTACACATAATATTGCACATCACCATACTATCTTCCACCCCATTTAAAGTCAGTCTTTTTAAAATACAGCTTTCCCATCTATATATGACAATGCTGCTTGGAAAAATTTGGTTAGTAGAAGATTTCTCAAAGAAGGGTCACTATCTTTGCAAGCCGGTCACCTGAGAAGATAGGTCTCAGATGTTCCTAAATGCTTTGCCTTTGCTCTACGTTTAAGAAGAGACCACAAGTAGGCATATTCTCTCAGTCTTAGAGGAAGGCAAAGGCAACTCCCCTCTGAACAAATTTTGCCAAGAGAAACACCATGATAGAGTTTCCATAAGTCTGGGTTGAGTGAAAGCACATGGACAGCAAGGCTTAACACTACCTTAGAGCCGGTGGATAAAGCATCCCAGGATAGGATACAGAGGGCAGACTGTACTTCTGGCTATTGGCATCTTCTTGGTAATCCCAACTAGGAGTAGATCAATCTAATAATACTAATCATAATAATACTCTAATAATAATAATCATAATCTAAAATAATAATTTTTATTTTAGCACCGCTATTCCGGCAATGCTCCATAGCGGTGTACAGTAAAATGCAAACATACAAAAAAATTCGAATGCCTCTCCCCTCAACGCCACTGGTGGTCGGAGGCCACCGCGCGCCTCTTTGTCTTCCAGGCCAGGCCCTCTCTCCCCCCTCAAGATGTGGCTGGAGGGAGGGGCTCTTTGTCTCGGGGCCAGGCCTCTCTCCCCTCACGATGGTGGTTGGAGGAGGGCTCTTTGTTCCAGGCAGGCCTCTCTCCCCTAAAAGAGGTGGTTGGAGGAGGGCTCTTTGTCTTCCGGGCTGGCCTCTCTCCCCTCGAGTATGGTGCGTTGGAGGAGGGGCTCTTTGTCTTCCGGGCCTTGGCCTCTCTCCCCTCGAGATGGTGGTGGAGGAGGGCTCTTGTCTTCCGGGCCTGGCGGCTCCTCTCCCCCTCGAGATGGTGGTGGAGGAGGGCTCTTGTCTTCCGGGCATGGCTCTCTCCCCCTCGCGATGGGTGGTTGGAGGAGGGCTATTTGTTTCCGGGCTGGCTCTCTCCCCATCGAGATGGTGGTTGGAGGAGGGCCTTTGTCTTCCGAGGCCCGGCCTCTCTCCGCCCGCGATGGTGGGTTGGGAGGAGGGCTTTTGTCTTCCGGGAGGCCTCTCTCCCCTCGAGATGGTTGGTTGGAGGGAGGGTCTTTGTATTCCGCGTGCCAGGCCTCCTCTCACACTCGAGATGTGGTTGTGAGGAGGGCTCTTTGTCTTCCGGGCCAGGGCTCTCTCCCTCGAGATGGTTGGTTGGAGGAGGGCCTCTTGTCTTCGGGGACAGGGACTCTCCCCCCTCGAGATGGTGGGTTGGGGAGGGCTTTTGTCTTCCGGGTCCAGGCCTCTCTCCCCCTGGATGGGGTTTGGAGGAGGGCTCTTGTCTCGGGCCGAGCCTTCTCCCTCGAGATGGTGGTTGGAGGAGGGCTCTTTGTCTTCCGGGCCAGTGCCTTCTCCCCCCGTCGGAGGCTGGTGCGTTGGCGGAGGTGCTCTTTGTCTTCCGGGGCGGGGGGGGGAGGAGGGCCTCGTCTGGGGCCAGGCCTTCGAGATGGTGGTTGGGGAGGAGGCTCGTTGCTCGTTCCGGGCGAGGCCTCTTCTCCCCCTCGAGATGGTGGTTGAGGAGGGCTCTTTGTCTTCGGGCGAGGGCCTCCTCTCCCCATCGAGATGTTGTGGTTGCGAGGAGGGCTCTTTCTGTCTTCCGGGGCAGGGCCTCTCTCCCCCTCGGAGATGGTGGGTTGGAGGAGGGCTCTTTGTCTTCGGGCTGGCCTCTCTCCCCCTCGAGATGGTGGTTGGAGGGGAGGGCTTCTTTGTCTTCCGGTGCTTGGCCTCTCTCCCCCTCGCGATGGTGGTGGAGGAGGGCTCTGTCTTCAGGGCCGTGTCCTTCTCCCCTCGAGATGGTGGTGTGGAGGAGGGCTCTTTGTCTTCCGGGGCACAGGGCCTCTCCCCCTCGCGATGGTGGTTGGAGGAGGGCTCTTTGTCTCCGGGCGTCCAGGGCCATCTCTCCCCCTCGAGATGGTGGTTGGAGGAGGAGGGCTCTTTGTCTTACGGTGCTGGCATTCTCCCCTCGAGATGGGCGGTTGGAGGGGGCTCTTGTTTCCCGGGGCTGGGCTATTACCCTCGAGATGGTGGTTGGAGGAGGGCTCTTGTCTCTCCGGGCTGGCCTTCTCCCCCTCGAGATGGGGTTGGAGGAGGGCTCTTTGTCTTGGGCCTGGGCTCTTCCCCGCTCGTGATGGTGGTGGAGGAGGGCTCTTTGTCTCCGGTGCTTGGCCTTCTCCCCCTCGAGATGGTGGTTGGAGGAGGGCTCTTTGTCTCCCAGGCCTGGCTTTCTCCCCCTCCAGATGGGGTCGCCGTTGGAGGAGGGCTCTTTGTCTTCCGGGCCAGGCCTCTTCTCCCCCTCAAGGATGGTGGTTGGAGGGAGTTGCTCTTTGTCTTCCGGGCCTGGGCCTCTCTCCCCCTCAAGATGGTGGTTGGAGGAGTGGGCCTCTTTGTCTTCAGGGCCTGGCCTGGCCTCCCTCCCATCAAGATGGTGGTATGGAGAGGGTATTGTCTTCGGTGCATCGGCCTCTCTCCCCACGAGATGGTGGTCGGGAGGGGGCTCTTGTCTTCCGGGCCGGGACTATCTACCATCGAGCATGGTGGTTCGGAGGACGGGTCTTTGTCTTCCGGGCCTGGGCCTTCTCTCCCCCTCGAGATGGTGGTTGGCGGAGTGGCTATGCTGTTTCCGGGCCTGGCCTATCTCCCCTCGAGTGGTGAGTCTGGAGGAGGGATCTTGTCTTCCGGGACCAGGCCTATCTACCCCTGAGAGGTTGGTGGAGGATGGTGTGGAGGGATCTCTTGTCTTCAGGGCCAGGAATCTCTCCCCTCGAGATGGTGTCTTGGAGGAGGGCTCTTTGTCTTCCGGCTGTAGACTTCCCCCCTAGATCAGCGATGGGGTTGGAGGAGGGCTAGGCTTTTGTTCATCCGGGCCTGTGCCTTCTCCCTCGAGGATGGTGGTTGGAGGAGGGCTCTTTGTTCTCCCGGGCCTGGCTCTCCCCCTCAAGATTGGTGGTTGGAGGAGGGCTATTTGCCTTCCGGGCCTGTGCCTTCTCCCCTAGTGATGGTGGTTGGAGGGAGGGCTCTTTGTCTCCCGGCGCCCTGGCTCTTTCCTCCCCTCGAGATGGTGGTTGGAGGAGGGCCTCTTTGTCTCCCAGGCATGGTTCTCTCCCCCTCAAGTGTGTGGTTGGAGGAGGGACTTTGTCTTCGGGACGGCTCTCTCCCCCTAAAGATGGTGGTTGGAGGGAGGTGTCTTTGTCTTTCCGGGGCCTGGGGCCTGCCTGCTCTCTTCCCCTCAAGATGGGGTTGTGAGGAGGGCTCTTTGTATTCGCTGGCCTGGCCTCTCTCCCCCTCACGATGGTGGGTTGGAGGAGGGCCCTTTGTCTTCCGGGCCTGGCACTAGCTCCCCTCGAGTGATGTTATTGGTAGGAGGAGGCTCTTTGTTTTCTGGCTGGCTCTCTCCCATCGAGGATGGTGGTGGAGGAGGGGCCTCTTGTCTTAAGGGCCCTGGCCTATTCCCACTCCGAGATGGTGGTTGGAGGAGGGCTTTTGTCTTCCCGGGCCTGGCCTCCTCACATCGAGGATGGTGGTTGGAGGAGGGCCTCTTTGTATTCCGGGACGGCCTCTCTCCCCTAGAGGATGGTTGGTTGGAGGGCGGCTCTTTGGTCTTCTTTTTCTACGGGCCAGGCATCTTCCCCTCGAGATGGTGGTCTGGAGGGACGGGCTCTTTGTTCTTCCCGGGCCTGGCCTCTCTCCCCCTCGCGATGTGGTGTTGGAGGAGGGCTCTTTGTCTCCGGGCCAGGCTTTCCCTCGAGATGGTGGTTGGAGGGGAGGGCTCTTTTTCTTCCAGGCCAGGCTCTCTCTCCCTCAAGATGGTGGTTTGGAGGAGGGCGTTTGTCCTTCCGGGGCCGTGCCTGCCTCTCTACCCCTCGAGGAAGATGGTGGTGGGGAGGCGCTTTTGTCTTGCCGGCCAGCGCCTTCCCCTCGGATGGAGGTTGCGAGTGGAGGGTGTTTGTATTTCCGGGCCAGTGCCTCTCTCCCCCTCCAGATGGTGGCTGGGCGGAGGGCTGTTTGTCTTCCGGGCCTGGCCTCTCTCCCCCCTCGAGATGGTGGTTGGAGGAGGGCGTTTGTTCTTCCGGGCTGGCATCTCTCCCCCTCAAGATGGTGGTTGGAGGAGGGTAGGAGGGCTCTTTGTGTCTTCAGGGGGCCTGGCCTCTCTCCCCCTCGAGATGGTGATGGTGGTGGAGGAGTGGCTCTTTGTCTTACGGGCAGGCCTCTCTCCCACTCGGACGCATGGTGGTTGGTGGAGGGAGTGCTGTTTCTGTTTGTCTTCCGGGCCAGGCTCTCTCACCCTCAAGACTCGTTGGTTGGGGAGGGGGCTGTTTGTTTCCGGGCCAGGGCCGCTCTACCAATCAGATGGTGGTTGGTAGGGGGCTCTTTGTTTTCGGGGCCAGGACTCTCTCCCACTCCGAGATGGTGGTTGGTAGGAGGGCTGTTGTCTTACGGGGCCGGGCTCTCTCCCATAAGAGAGGTGGTTGGAGGAGCGGCGCTGTTGTCTTCCGGGGCCTAGGCCTCTCTCACCCATCGGAGGTGGTTGGGAGGAGGGCTGTTTTGTCTTCGGGCCCAGGCATCTCCTCCCCATCGAGACTTGGTGGTTGGAGGGCGGGGCTATTTGTCTTCCGCGGCATGGCCTCTCTCCCCCCGAGATGGTGGTTGTTTGGAGGAGGGACTCTTGTGATCTCAGGGCCAGGGCCTCTCTCCCCCCGAGATGGTGGTCTGGAGGAGGATGTTGTTTGTCTTCCGGGCCTGGCCCTCTCTCACCTACGAGGATGGTGGTTGGAGGGGGCCTGTTTGGCTGTTTTTTGTCTTGGAGGGCAAGGCCTCTCTCCCCCTCGGATGGTGGTGGAGGGAGGGTCTTTGTCTTCGCGGCACTGGCCTCCTCTCCACTCGGAGATGGCTTGGTGGACGGATGGCTCTTTGTCTTCCGGGCAGGCTCTTCCCCCTCGAGGATGGTGTGTTTGGAGGAGGGCTGTTTGTCTTCGGGCTGGCCTCTTCCCCTCGAGATGGTGGTTGGAGGAGGGCTTTTGTCTCCGGTGCCGGCCTTCTCTCCCCCTCGAGGATGGTGGTTGGAGGAGGGCTGTTTGCTCTTCCGGGCAGGCTCTCTCCAACTCATAGATGGTGGTTTGGAGGAGGGTGTTTGTCTTCCGGCGCCAGGCCTCTTACCCCCTCCAAGATGGTGGTTGGAGGAGGGCTGTTGTCTCGCGGGCCAGGGCCTCTCTCCCCCTCGTAGGATGGTTGGTTTGGAGGAGGGCTTGTTTGTCTTAAGGGCCTGGCCTCTCTCCCCCCTCAAGATGGTGGTTGGAGGAAGGGTGTTTGTCTTCAGGGCCAGGCATCTCATCACCCCGGGAGGATGGTGGTTGGAGGAGGGCGTTTTTGGTATTCGGGCCAGGCCTCTCTCCCCCTCGAGTGGTGGTTGAGGAGGGCTCTTTGTCTTCCGGGCATGGCCCTCCTCTCCCCCGCAAGTATGGTGGTGGCGGAGGGCTCTTGTATTCCGGGCCGGGCCTCTCTCCCCCTCAAGATGGGGTTGGTTGGAGGCGGGCTCTTTTTTTCCAGGCCAGGCGCCCTCTTATCCCTCAGATGGGGTTGGAGGAGGGCCTTGTTTGTTTCCGGGCTGGCTCTCTCCCGCGAAGCTGGTGGTTGGAGGTAGGGCTCTTTTTCTTCCGGGCCTGTGCCTCTCTCCCCTCAAGATTGGTGGTTGGCGGAGGGGCCTTTGTCTCACGGGCTCGGGCCTCTCTCCCTCGTGATGGTGGTTGGAGGGGAGGGCATCTTGTCTTCGGCCTGGTCCTCTCCCCCTCAAGATGGTGGTGGTTGGAGGAGGGTTCTTTTCTTCGGACAGGCCTCTCTCTCCCTCAAGAGGTGGTGGTTGGAGGAGGGCTTGTTTGTCTTCCGGGCCTGCGCCTCTCTCCCCCTCAAGATGGTTGGTTGCGAGGAGGGCTTCTTTGTCTCTCACGGGCCTGGCCTCTATCCCCCTCAAGATGGGGTGGAGTGAGGGGCTATTTTGTGTTTTTGGTTGTTTTTTTGGCATGGTGTTTTTTTTTTTGCCTGGTCTGAGGTCAAACACCTAAATTTCACATCTAAAATGGAATCCGTACTCTAGGCCAAGTCTGTATTCTTTAGACACGCACACTCTTAACAAAGTGTACCGTTAGCTCTAAAATTAGATCTAGGGTTTATCCCCTTTTCATCACTTCAGTTTGACTGCACAAGTGTTGTTGTCTTTTGCTCTTCTTATTATTATTATATTATTATATTATTATTATTATTATTATTACTTATAGTTTTTCTATGTGTTGTAGGAAAGTCACTAATACCTGGGTCAAAGCAACAGGACGTTTAGACTAGCTGGGACTGTCCCTCAGGCTCCCTCCTTCCCTTTGAGATTGGCTATGTACTGCACAGTAGCTGAGAGTGAGATGGGGGAAATTTCCCCAGCAATTATATATTGTGGTAAGTTATGTTGTGTCTACATACACACACACACACATGTAACACAGAGAGAGAGAGAAAGAGAGAGAAAGAGAGAGATTCAGGTCAACACAGCTGCCTACATTTTTTAGGTTGTGCTTGGAACATGGCAATGAGATGTTCCTGAATTTTAAAATTTATCCGCGCACTGCCATTCTAGAGTTCATCTATTAAATGTATTTATTTAATCTTTATACAAGCTTATAATGAAGTAGTAATTCAATCAACGTAATTTTACACATTTTTATCTAAAAGAAATCACCTAATCAGTTACGATGAAAAATAACATTTGTCCTCCTGTTTCTTCTTTTCTTCATGTGTTACCATGAGTTGAAAACTTAAATGCTGATACCTCCATTGACTTTCCATCTTTAGTCATCTGAGTGGGATCTTCTTGTATTCTTCATTTCCCTCCTATAACCAAATCCTAACTTACTGCCAACTTAGGTTCCTTGTCTTACATCAAGCAAATTATAAAATTTCATCATAATTTTTATATTCACATCACACCTCCTTTTAAATTTACCAACCATTAATACTTAGCTGCGCACTTTCCTCCCTTATTTGTTACTCCTTTGTTGTGTTACATGTGTATCTGGTTAGTCTCATCTATTTATTTGTCATATACATGACCATATATTTTACATAAGTCCATAACATGATAGTGACCTATAACTTTCCATATACATGTTCATTTTTAAACAATAAATTAACATAGAATTACTAAATCTTGCCTCACATTTCTTTCTTGCCTTCTAATAATTCTGCAAACAGTTTCCAGTCACTTTCCCATTTATCTTTGGGCTTTTGGTTTAATATATGTTGACCTAGCCATCTCTCTGATATCATGGACTTTATTTATCCAGTTATCTATGAAAGGTGGATCTTCCCTTTTCCAGTTTCTTACAATTAAAATCCTGGCTGCAGTAACTAAATATAAAACAGTCATTCAATATTTCCTTTCACTTTCTTTACTCAAAATAGACTCATCTATTAAATTTAATAATAAAAGAACAATCTGCTCCAGATGGATCACTACTGCTTTGCTCAGTACTTGTGCCATTAGACTATTTTCCACATTTTTGCTTCAAGAGCTCTACTCCTGAAGCAAAATGGACCTGAATATCAACTGGATGATGACCGGCTGCCCACGAAGAATTTGGAAATCAGCCTGAGCTCAACTAGAGGAAGAGCATAATAAATAAGTAACATCTGTTCATACTTGACCATTGCAGGCCAGCAGCTTTACCACTTGTACAGTCTTGAAAGCTGAGTGTTTTTAGGAGGCACTTAATAAAATCAAGCTTTTACATTTTCTTTCTTGTAATATAAAAAGAAAATAACTAAAAATTTGTGTTTCAGTTTTATACTGTACTGCATGGAAAAAAATGTTCTAGAAGTATGATCTTATTAAGTGCCTCCAAAAAAATAATCCCACAAATTGGCAATGCTGGGCAGGCTCCTTTTGGGCTTCTGAGGAATGTTAATTGAAAACATAATAGGAAAAGAAGAAGGGCATGGTACCACTGTGACAAGCTTATGTACAGTTTTGTGAGAAACTGCCCTACATGTATTTATTTCCCATTGCAAGGTCTGTTGTATCTGTGGTCATATAGAGTTTCCGATTTCTGTGTGTTACACTATGAGCACTGCAATTCTATATTTACACACAAGCAAGTTTCACTCAGAGCTTGGAAAAGTAACTTTTGGACTGCAGCTACTAGAATCCTGATAGCCATGCTGGCTGAGGGATTGTGGCAGCTGGCAGGTATAGACCAACAATGTAACTTTCCCAAAATCTCATATGACAGTGGTCTAATCTGCATTGCAGAAATAATCCAATTTGACTCTGCTTTTTTGAGCATTGGCTCAGTGCTGTGGAATTCTGGGATTTGTAGTTTGTTGTGACACCAGCGCTCTCTGACAGAGAAGGCTAAATATCTATATTCCCACAAAATTCCCAATCGCAGAATTCCATAGCACTCAGCCATGGCAGTTAAAGTGGTATCAAACTACATTATTTCTGCAGTGCAGATTACACAAATATCACTGGGATTTACTGCACTGAGGTTTTCTTCAGAGCAAGTAAGTGGGGGTTGATTGGAAGTGTATAAATGCTTAGAAGCAGTTAGTGATGGTCCAGGACATTTTGTTGCCCATAGGGGCAAAAGGTGTCCCTCATTCCAAAGACATGGTTATATAGTATGCAGTACTATAGAGAAAGACTATGGTCCAAAACACACTGCTGAAATAATCCAGTTTGAGACCGCTTTAACTGCGTGGCTCAATGCTAGGGAATTCTGGGAACAGTAGTTATCTGAGACATTGAACCTTCTCTGCCAAAGAGCTCTGATGCCACAATAAACTACAGTTCTCAGGATTCCCTAGTACTGAGCCAGGACAGTTAAAGCGGTCTCAAACTGGATTATTTCTGTGGTGTTTTAGGCCTATATTACTGTTGAAACTATTTAATCTTTACCCTGAGTTTGCAAGATGATCAGGGATTTTGGGTTGTCATATATCAAGGCCAATTTAAGAGCAAATGACAATAACAAATAGTACTCAGAAACAGCCAGGTTATTTTTGCCATGTGAGAAATTCCATCAGACCCTGTTCTCCATTTCAACTGCAATAAAAATCCAATAATGATTTATTCATAACTATAAACTGCTTTTGCAAGGTACCCAAAGTCTACTGCCTGACATATGATTCACTCTACTCACCTGGGGATTATATATAATGAAATGTGCATGTCTGCAGTATTGGAAACTATCCCACAATACATCAGTTTCCTGAAACATGGGGATTATCTTTCACTCTGGATGGGTTGCTCAGGAAAAGAAATGCATGCCACTCCATCTATACCTGTAGCGTTAATTCTCATTCTGCAGTCTTAGGCCTGTCTGCTTAAAAGTAAGGCCTGTTACAGACTGCCAAAATAAAGCTGCTTCAGGTCTCTTTGGAGGTATGCTGTTTAAATGATGCATGTGTCCTAAGAGTCAGGAGGTTGTGCCAAAGCCACACTCCATTCCTAAGCACTGGAGTGCAGCTTTGGTGCAGCTTCCGGATTCTTAGGATGCATGCTCATTTAAACAGCATACCTCCAAAGAGACCCGAAGCAGCTTTATTTTGGCAGTCTGTAACAGGCCTAAGTCTCTCCACTACATTCTGTAGGATTTACTTCCAGGTAAATGTGTATAGGTTTGCAGTCCAGTCAGAATAACTACTCCATCTTAAAACATCTATTTTGACACTATAGAGGTTTTCACTAAAATGTTCCTTGGGAATACTGGATTAGTTTTTGTTTACATTTGGGCTCAGTTGTCATAATATCATTTAGGAATTGCTTTCTGTCTGATGGATCAATTTATCTAATGAGTTTAGAGAACTGGGAAGGGGAGAAGTTTTTGGGGTTTTTTAACTGCATTTTGTAGCTTTCTTGGTTGATTTATCCAGAGGTATTTGAAATCCAGTTGTATTTTGGCAATAATCCTAAATTATCCTCATGGCACAGTGGCGCTACAATCCAATGCACACTTTCTTGGATATCAAGCACGATTGTATTTGACGGAATTTGTGTCTGAGAAAAAATAAGATAGGACTATATGTAAACTGACCTATAGCTGGTAGATTGCGAACCTTGTTTTCCAATAAGGAATAGGCTGGGAAGATAGGCAGCTCTGATTAGAGATGGAAATTATATTTTAAAATATTTGCAAAACAGTCAAAAAGCATGTTTCTTGGGTGTTGTCCATGCCCTGGATGAGAAGAATCCTGGACTGATGAGAATCTATGGTGTTTAGGTCTTAATCCATGCAACATTTACATGTTGTAGTTTTGCACAGAAAAGGAAAACATTTTCTGGGTGGAAGTATTATTTCTCTGCACAAAATGCTGTTTCCTACATTAAAATGCTGTAGTTGAGGATTTACTCTGTCCAAAATTTGCACACCGTTGTTTTGCACAAAATCATACCCTCCAACTGTTCCAATTTGGCAGCTGCTTCTTTCAAGAATGAAAAATTAAATCCCTAATACTGGCCAGAGGTATTTTGTTTCCTTACGTAAAAGGTAAGGTGGTACTTACCACTCTAATCGACATAAAAGCAAAGCAAACTGGACAGAGATTTGAAGCTTATTTGAAGGGTGGCAACTGGAAAACATCTCCATTGACACCTGAGGGCAGCAAGGGGCTGAGGAAGGCAGACTCATACACTACAGTACTTTGTTTTCCAGGAGAGAAGAAGGCATCTGAAGTCCATGAGATTCAGGATAACTGCTGCTCCCTATGCTTTCAGCATCTTCTGCCGGAGGCAGGGTGACCAGATGTTGTAACAGCAAAGGAAGACAGGGCACTGTGAAATGTAGGACATTATAAAATGTAGGATATTAAAATGATCATTTCATTTGTCCATTGAGTTGAAATTAAGGGAAAAACCCTTTCATCATTTGCATTGTGTCCTCAAGCAGCCCATTGCCTAACATGTTAGTTTTGCAAACAGGCCCTGAGCTCTGGAAGCAAGCCTTGTCTGCTGCTACTCTTAGGAAAAAGGAAAGATCCATCCTGTCCTCCTATTTGCAGTGAGGCCAGGCTGCCAAGTAGATACATTTCTTGAAGGGGGACAGCAAACACGGTGTTACTCAATGGGCTTCTTAGTCTTGCTTGAAATGGAGGACATTTTGGAATTCTTCCAGTACAGAAGCGTGAAATGTAGGACATGTCCTGGAAAATAGGACAGCTGAACCAAGGTTACCCTACATGACTGAGTCCAGATTCGAACCCAGAGTCATAGTCCAAAATTCAAACCACATCAATGGTATTTAAGATAGAGGGAGGGCTTTTTATCTGCTTCTGGTCCTCGGCAAGGTGGAGCCATCCATGCCTACCTCTTCTCCATCCAAGGCCAGGGCAGAAAATCTATAGCTGGATGAAATCTGAACAACAGTACCTGTGCCAAATACTTTTGAGTATGTGGAGGGAGAGCCACCATGGCATAGTGGTTTGAGCCTTCAGCTAGGGCTTTGGAGTCCAAGGTTCGAATCCACACTAAGCCACAGAAACCATTAAGTGACCATGGCTAAGGGGCAGCTTTCTCAGCCTCAGAGGAAGGCAGTAAAACTCCCCTCTGAAACAAATCAAGAAAACCTCCTGATATTAGGTACGCCTTATACTTACCATTATATTGGAAACCACTTGAAGGCACACAAGAACCAACATATGAGTTGGAAAATAGCCTGTGCAGAAAAACACCTTTGATAAACATGTTGTTGTTGTGTGCCTGCTGTTTCTTGTCTAGTTATTCATTGGATAGTGGCACTTTAATCACGTTTCATCTTGACGTTGTGTGAAAACCAATTGCGGGATTATCATGTTTAATCACCATTTATACTTCCCAGTTGTCCCCCATTTGATAAACTAAGTAGTTTCCAATTTATGGTGGTCCTAAGGAAAGCTATCATGAGGGTTATTTGTCTTTTGGCAAGATTTGTTCAGAGGGGATTTGCCACTGCCTTCCCTTAAGGTTGAGAGAGTGTGACTTGGCCAGTCACCCAGTGGGTTTCACGGTTTAGCCAGGAATCAAATCCTTGCATGAATTGAATTGGTTAATATTACCCCCCAAAACTTTGCTTGAACAATTTGTAATCCAACCTGGTTGAAGGCAGGATGTCCAGATGTCCTCCTTTTCCAGGACACGTCCTACACTCTTCTGTCCTGGAAGAATTCCATGAATCCCCTCCATTTTGAGCATGGTTTAGGCCGCATCTACAGTGCAGAAATAATCTGGCCTGACACTGCTTTAACCGCCATGGCTGAGTGCTATGGAATCCTGGGAACTGTTGCTTGTTGTGGCCCCTGACAGAGGAAGGTAAACGTCTCATGAAACTATCATTCCCAGAATCCCATAGCGTGGAGCCATGGCAGTTAAAAGTGGTATCAAACTGGATTATTTCTGCAGCCTTAGAAGCATGAATTTGCATGAGTGCCCTTTAGCTTTTATTTGGTCCTCCATTTTACTGCTGCCTTGTCTTCCTTGCAGTGAGAGGACCTCTGGGGTCAAGAAAGAAAGAAATCAAGATCCAAAACACATTGCAAAAATAACCCAGTTTGAGACCGCTTTAACTGCTGTGATGCTAGGGAATTATTCTGGGAAGTGTAGTGTTTGTGAGACATTGAGCCTTCTCTGCTGGAGAGAGCTCTGGTGCCATAATAAACAACAATTCCCAGGATTCCCTAGCACTGAGTCAAGGCAGTTAAACTGGTCTCAAACCGGATTATTCCTGCACTGTGTTTTGGACTAATAAACTACAATCCCCAGGATTCCCTAGCACTGAGTCAAGGCAGTTAAACTGGTCTCAAACCGGATTATTCCTGCACTGTGTTTTGGACTAATAAACTACAATCCCCAGGATTCATTGAGCCTGGGCAGTTAAAGCGGTTTCAAACCGGATTATTCCTGCTGTGTGAAAGAAACCTCCACAAACACACACACTTTGATAAAAAAAATTGCCAAAATTTATTCTTGCTGAGGGGACTGAGGTGGTTGTGAGGGAGGGAAGGAAGGAGGGAAAGAAAGAAAGAATGAGGCACGAAAAAAGAAAGAGAGAAAGCACGCTTTGTTTGTTTTTATTCGCTTTGGGAGTTGAAAAGGGGCGGCAGGTCTTGGGCCCTCCTCCTCCTCCTCCTCCTCCTTCAACTAGGGAAGAAAGACAGGGACAAGGGAGCCAGAGCCAGCATTTCTCCTTCTCCTCCTCCTCCTCCTCCTCTTTCTCCTTTGGCTCCCATTTCCTAATCTCAGGTAGCACTGCAGCAACAGGGCTGCTGCTGCTGGCGTTTTCCCGCCCAGGAGCTTAAGATGGCTGCGAGGCTGCCTCTCTTCTCTTCTTCTTCTTCCACATTGAGCCTCCTTCTTCTCCTCTTCGTGATGGTGTCCTCCTCCTCTTCTTCCCTGGAGGAGGACGAAGAAGAAGCAGCAGCAGCAGCAGCCCTGTCTCCTCGGCCGGAGTCCGCCTTGCAGAAGCCCACCGTCTTCATCGCCCTCCTGGCCAGGAACGCCGCCCGAGCCCTGCCCCACTTCCTCGGCTCCATCGAGAGGCTCCGATACCCCAAGGACAGGATCGCCGTCTGGTGGGTCCCCCCCCCCCCCTCTTCTCTACATGATACGCTTCCTTTGTAAGCCGCCTTGCTCCCAGCAGGGACCCCAAGGCGGCTTACAGAGATTGATTGAAAAAGAAATCTCAGCAAGATTGGAAACACACCCACATCCACACATATAAAGTTTGTGTGTTAGTGGTGATGGGGAGAATGGGTTATAGAGTGGCTCCATGAGGAGGGGTGGGAGAGTTAACAGGTAAGTTTATGTATTCCTTTGTATGCAGCCTTTCTTCCCAGAGGGACCCAAGGCGGCTCACAGATTAAAAAAAAAAGATTGGTAAGATTCAATACAATTAAACTCACACACACATTCGCATCCACACACAAAGTTTGTTGTAGTGGGGATGATGGGCAATAGAGTGGCTCCATGGGGAGTGGTGGTTTCCAGGTAAGGTTGTTTATTTGTTTGTTTGTATGCCGCTTTTCTCCCAATAGGGACTCAAGGTGGCTCTTGCCAGCTGACCAAGGCTTTGTTGGCTCCTCTGCTTTTTGGCTTGCAGAAAGCATGCAGTGAAGCTTTATGAGTTTGCCCTCTTCCCTCTGGAGAGAGTTTTGTCACCTATTTGTCACAGTCCTGACTTAAGTGGTTCCCAAACTTTGGTTCCTTCTCCAGGTGTTTTGGACTTTAACTCCCAGAAGCCCCAGCTATCTGTCTGGAAGCTGAAGTCCAAAATATCTGGAGGACTCCAGCCCTAACTGCAAAGGAGGACCAGGCACTGCAAAATGGGGGACCTGACTAGCAAAAAACACTCCTAGAAGTGCTGCATAGTCAGGCTCAAAATGGAGGACCTTTGGGAATTCCTGCTGGACAAAAGGTGTTGGAATGGGGGACAGGTCCTGGGAAAGGAGGACATCTGGTCACCCTGGAGGAGCAGTCGAGATGGTGATGGGGAGGATGGGTAGTAGAGTGGCACCACTGGGGATGGTTTCCAGCTAAGGTTGCCAACTGACCACAAGAATACCTGACGTCTGTGGCTCTTCTGCTTTTTGGCTTGTAGCTGAAGCTGTGTGAGTTTTCTCCCCCCAAAAGGAGAGGGTTTTATCATCTGCTTCTGTTCAGGGTGACCAGAACTGTTTGGGATACATAGTTTTCTATGACACTTTTCATTATGCATCATGTGTTTGTCAGTATTCCTACAGTGCGGTTATTTGCATAATACGATCCTGATCTTTGATATTTGTTGAGTTTTGGTTTTATTCCTTTGGGATATTTTCGTAATAAGAAAAATAACAGTATTTTTTCAGTGTTTTATGTGAAACCCTCCTGTTTGGGTATTTTAATGTATGCTTTTTAGCCCTTCTTGAAATGGACGAGCTTCTGGACTTTCTCCTGGGCAGGAGGTTGAAATGGAGGACATGTCCTGGAAAAGGAGGATATCTGACTGGACTGGTTGAGTTCCTTGAAGTTGTTTCTAACTTAAAGCAATGCTATCATGGGGTATTCTTGGCAAGATTTTGTTCTCAGGGAGTTTGCCATTGCCTTTCCCTGAGGCTGAGAGAGTGTGACTTGCCCAAAGTCACCCAGTGGATTTCATGGCCAGGCTGCAATTCAAACCCTGGTCTCCAGAGTCGCAGTCCAACCCTCAAACCAGTATGCCATGCTGGCCCTTAGAGAGGATTTTATCACCTGTTAATACCTGCATAGGGCCAGGATACCCTAAAGACAACAAAACTCCTCTGATCTTAGAAGCTAAGCAGGGTCAGCCTTTGTAAGTACAGTACTTGGATGGTAGACTGCCAGGGAATATCAGGTTCCGTAGGTTGTATTTCTGAGGAAGGAACTGGCAAAGCCTGAGTATTCCTTGCCTAAGAAAACCCTGTGAAGTTTACGGGGGTCACTAATATTTGTAATATCTGCACCTTGCACCATTTGCTCCCCGGCTCTCCATTTAAAGTTGGAAACCCAATAGGGGTCAGAGAACATTGGGTGGGAAGAGGGGAAAGATACACAAAGGGTGGGCTGTGGGTAAGAAAAGGCAGTGCCACGTTGGCCTTTTGGGATATTTGGGAGCAAACCCCATAGAACCTGGTGGGGCTTCTGAAGAAAGCGAGAGTGGGGGGGGGGGTACCATGGAGGAACAGGCATTGCCCTGGCATCTTTTTGCAGCTGACAGATGGCGGCTTCTTTCTGTGTCTCCTTTCCCCACCAACCCTGTTTTGTCAGTGGGGGGAAGCCTTGGGGAAGGTCAGGTTTAGTTTTACATCCTGGCTGCCTCCATTCAGGGATATCTTTTAGCAAAGGTATCTTGGAAGGTCGTGCAGGTGGCTTTTGTGGGAGGCAACAGGAATGAGGCATTTGGCCACTGCCACTGTTCATAGCTGCACCATTGAACCAGAGAGAACAATTTGGGGATAGGGATGAAGGCCTAAAACCCCTAAAGGCACCTTATCCTGTCTGTTTTTGGAAGTTAAGCAGGGTCAGCCCTGGTTGGCACTTGAATGGGAGACCACCAGGAAACTCCAGGTACTGATTCCTTCAGAGGAAGGAACTGGCATCAATATTGCTTGCCTAAGAAAAATGAAGTTCATGGGGTCACTATAAATCGTGAAGAAGTGTGTGCACCCCTACCCCTGATACACGCATAGGTTGAGCATTTGCTCTCTCTGGTGGCTGTATATGATTGCCTCTCCCTCCTTCATCCACTTGAAGCTTTCCCAGGTGCTCAGGGAAAGTTTTCTTGGAAGGAACTGTGAGGTAGTCTGCTATCAGGAGAAGGAGTTAAAAGCTTGCATTGTTTTATTCCACTACAGTTTCCAGAACCCCTGCTGCCATTATGGGCTCATGGAGGCTGAAGAAATGGTAGGAGTTAGAGTTCAAAAAGGGAACTTTTCTAATGTTTCTGTGCCTCTGTTTGCTGCTCCACTGTTAACCAAGAAGATGTTCTGTTGGGTTTTGTGTGGCAGGCTGTGGTTGTTGTGTGTTGTTTCCAACTTATGGTGACCCTAAGGCAGTGATGGCGAACCTATGGCACGTGTGCCAAGGCACTCAGGGACGTAGCCAGGATTTTGGGAAGGGGGGGAGTCCAGACTAAGTGCCACCATTATAATGGGGCTTGGGTGCGGCGGCGCAGCAGCACACACCATTCATTTTATCTAACGGAAGGGGGGGTCTGGACCCCAAGAACCCCCCCCCCCGGCTGCGTCCCTGGCACTCAGAGCCCTCTCTGTGGGCACATGTGCCATCATCCCAGCACAGAGTTTGTTACTAGAAAGCCAGAGGGACATGGCACTTCACAATAAATAAGTGGGTCTTGGGTTGCAGTTTGGGCACTTGGCCTCTAAAAAGTTCACCATCACTGCCCTAAAGCAACCCTATCACAAGATTTGTTCAGGGGTTTGCTGAGGCTGAATTTGAGTTGCCAGTGGGTTTTTATAGCCAAGTAAGGAGTCTCCAGTTGTAGTCCAGCACCGAAACCACTACATCACACTGGCTGTGGCAAACTATAGCAGCAGTCAGGTCTACCTCCATCTGAAGGTACAGTGGGCCCATGGTATCCACTGGGGTTTGGCTCCAGGACCCCCCCCCCCCAATTAATACCAGAATCAGTGCATGCTCAAGTTCCATTAAATACAGTGACATAGTAGAATTGTGTCCCTTATATAAAATGACAAAATAAAGGTTTGCTTTTTGGAATTTATATTCTTTGGAATATTTTCAGTCCATGCATGCCTGAATCAGTGGATATGGAGGACCCGACTGTGCTTACTTTAACCATTGCCAAAAGCCTCAGCACAGAAGGTAACTAGATAATCTAAAATGTATGTTTTTGGGAGGACAGGGCACATGTGGTAGAAGTAAAGACAGGCCCTCTGCTGACTGAAGCATTCATTGGTGGGGGCAGGAAAATAATTGTCTGAAGAATTCATTGCATAGTTTCCAGACAAAAGCTGCTGTCCTTCTTAAAAGATTTGTTGCTTAGTGCTACGTTCTGAGTTTTCTAGGTGGGGAGATATATCTATGCCTGTATGAATCCCACTCACCCCCCAGCAGTGCATGCATCAAGAGTGCTTCCAAACCTGTTCCTAACTTATGCAACTTTCTCAGCCTGACTTAGCCCACAGAATAGTTGAGGCTAAAGTAAGGAGGAGGAGAGCCATGTAGGCTGGCATGAGTTCACTGAAGGAAAGGTGAGAGATACACAAAGCAAATCAGTCCATAAAATGGAAATCAAAAACTCTTCTCTCTATTTGATGCAGCTATTCTGTCTCTTACCACTTAAAGGCTTTTAGCAGTGGTGGAGGAAAGCAAACAGATGGAAGAAATGGTAGGACAAAAAAGGAGTGTGATGAAGATATTTATTCATTTAATATCCCCCCTTTCTCCCAACATGGGAGAATTAACTTAAAATAATTAAAACAATATTTATTACAGATTTAAAAGTTTTAAGCAACCAATCTAATTAAAACATTGATTTTTAAAAATTAAAAACAAATTCAGCACATATGACACATTAAAAATAAAGCACACCCAGTGGACCTCCTCCTTCCCCAACCAATTGAAGGCTGAAGGCCTATTTAAATAGAAAGGTCTCTGCCTGCTGGCAGAAAGAGAGTGGAGAGCTGGCATCATCCAGACCCCCTATAACTGTCTGTGAATGAGGAGAGATGGTGAGGAAACCTTCCTGGCTTGCAAGAGGTGGGAGTACCAAAATATCTTGGGCCAGCTATGGGGCTCTTCCGTCTTGAAATTCAGTAGTGCTTTCCAAATACGCTTCTTTCTTTCAGAGGCCCTCTTTTATTATTTCAGTTTTGGAAAGGTTGTAGTCTGTTACACCAATTTGTGAATGGAAGTTGGGGTGGTGGAATGTAAGGAAGACCAAATGTGAGTTTCTTAAAGAATACTTTTCAAGAAGAAAAAGACAAGATGGATATCATGCTACGGTTTGAGGTGGCTTCAGTGAAAGTGTGTGGTTTATTTAAATTCACACAGCTAGTGTTGCAAATAACTGACCTTTTGTATGATCACAGGCATATTCATAAGTGGCCTCCACATGGTAAACAATTGTCTTTATTTCTTTACTAGTTCGATCAATAAGAGTAGCAAAAAGAGTGGTGATGGGTCACAATATAGTTTAGGTAATAAGCCTAGTGCTGTATGGCCATCCAGCGTATTGGGGAGCAAACCAAAGTAACTTCCAAACTGTGGCTGTATGTGAGGCTGAAGATGGTTTCAGAGTTTGGAAAGGTTACTTTTATTGGAACAGCTCCCAGGATTCCCCACTGACCATGCTGGATGGAGGGTTCTGGGAGCTGCAGATCAACAATGTTAATGTTTCCAAGCTCTGGCAAGGTTCGTATGCATTGCAGTTACAAACCCCGCAGAGTTATATCCTGTAAAATTCAGTAGCTGTGAGTGTTGCCAACAGTTTTCTGGTCTCAGTATGCTATTTGTATTTTGGCCTCTTGGTTGTACAGATTCTGGCTACGCGATATCTGCTCTGAGCCTCAAGTAAATAGGTGCTTTAGTGGCCAGATCTAAGGCCTGCAGGTGTTAAGAGAAACTCTGAGCTGGAGACAGATGTAATTAGAAGTAGAGCTCATAGAATCACAGCATCTTAGAATTGGAAGGACCCCCCCAAGGGCCACCTTGAATACCATTGTGGGAGAAAGGCGGGATATAAATCCTTGAAATAAAATAAAATCTAGCCCAACGATCTAGTCCAGTGATGGTGAACCTTTTAGAGGCCGAGTGCCCAAACTGCAACCCGAAACCCACATACTGTATTTATTGCAAAGTGGCATGTCCCTCTGGCTTTCTGGTAACAAACTCTGGCAAACTCTGTGCTGGGGTGACGGCACATGTGCCCACAGAGAGGGCTCTGAGTGCCACCTCTCGCAGGTGTACCATAGGTTCGCCATCACTGATCTAGCCCAACGTCCCTGCTGTGCATCCAACTTTGGTTTTCAGACCTCTAACAATGCAGAGCCCATCTTTTCCATCCCTAAATCTACCTCCCCCTCTCTCACTCACACAGTTCCCCTTAACACTGCCATCTTAGCTTTCTTGTTCTGCCTAGAATGACCAGACCGGAAAGAATCCCGCAGAACCCCATCCGCACCTGGGTCCTTGCAGAATATTTGGAAAGATTATATTTTGAAGAGTTATGCTCTGCCTTTTCATTGAGAGATCATCAGTAGGGTGCAAAAATACTAGCTGACACCCCACACAATACCCCAGCAACTCTTAGACTTTTGGCCTGAGTGAATTCGTGTATGTTTAGGAGTAGAATTCTTTAAATGCAGGTGTCTCCATCAGTGTGTTTTGTGCAAATCTTTAGCTCTGATAAAGAGGAGGGACATACGGAGCTGTCTTATTATACAACCCATCTTACCCAGTATTGTTTACACTGAATGGAGATATGCTTTCCCAGGCCTGTTTAATGATTGCATGGATTGAACTTACAACTTTTCCATGCAAACCATATGCACTACCATTGAACGGTGTCAGCTCTTCATTATTATTATTATTATTATTATTATTATTAAATTTTTATTGATTTAAAAGAAAAATGACATATGACAGACAGAACATAAAACATAACAGTCTTCCATGTCAATCTTGCAGAATCCCCTCCCTCCTTGCACCTCTCCCTTTATCCCACCCAATATCATATCCTTTCATATTATTTCTCTCTTATCTTAACATTCTCAACATACTTATTCCCCTTACCTCTATAACCAACCACACTAACTCACACATTAAAAAAATGACTTCCACCACCTTTGAGTTATAAGAAGATCCTTTCTCTTCTACCTTAGAGACTTCATTACTCTGTTTTTGTTATCTGGTATTTCTCTATCAGTTCTTCTTGAACCTCTAGGCAGTCTAATGAGTTTGCTGTCTTTAATTATAACAGTCCTAAATTCTGAGGCAGGATACCCCTGAACATCTGCATTTTCTCCACCTGGGAATGTTTTTTCAAAGACTGGAGGGCAGGGTGCCCAGGAACATATGCAAAGCTGTCTTTCTTCATCACATCAAAGAACACTTCCTTGTCTGTCAAGAGATTGTCAAAATTGGAGGAGGAATCCTAACTTGATTTGATCTCATATGATAAATGGGAGAACTTCAGAATTTCTCCCATCAATGTGAGCTCCTGGGCTTTTTGAAATGTTGATTGTGGTATGGTCATCATGGAGGAAATTTGTAGATTTTTTTTCACAGTGCTGTAAGATGCACAATATTGAAAAAAATACACTGACTGTTGCCTTGTAGTGTGAACTAGTCAACAGTAGCATGAGATAAGTTTTTTGTCTTTTTGATCAATCAGCCTGTCCTGTTCTGCTCTCCCTCTCTCTCCCTCCCTTCTCTCTGGGGTTGAACTGGACATGAGCTTTGGTTGCCAGATGTTCATAGTACAATTTTGTTTTGATGAAAGGACTAGATTAATGTGAGATTTCTCAGGTACCAAGATTTATTGAAGAATCGCCAAGGAGAATATACTGTACTATGAAAATGAAAGAACAGCTTTTAATGGAGGGCAATGGCTTTCAGTGGTTCACTTACAACAATTTGAAAGATTTTAAGATGGAGAAAAATTATGCTTTTGAACAAAAGCAATGAGATTTTGAACAGCAACTATGTACAAATGATGAACAGGTGATTAGTAACATGTATAAATATTTTGTTAAAAAGTGAAGGATTGCATGATAAAATGGGCTAAGAATTTTGAATATATGAATGGAGCAATGGGAAAGGATGTGTCCAAAGGGGTTGAAATTTACTTTATGTTATGGCCTTAAAGAGACTTTATAAAATGATGTACAGCTGTTACATGACACCTTAGAAATTGTCTAAGATATATCAGGGAACTTTGAATGCTGGAATTGTGAGCAATTGTGGTAGACTTGTAACAAGCTAAAAAGTACTGGGTTCAAATACATATTTTGCTGCAAAGAATTTTAAAGACCAATATACAATTAAAACCTGCAGTTTTTCTTGGGAGGCTGATGGATGATCAACTAGGAAGGAGTTACAGAACAATATTTCAGTATTGACTATGGCAGCAAGATTATTGCATGCTTAGAAATGGAAGAGTAACATTATCAACTAAAGCTGAACAGTTGTTAAAAATGAGTGAGTTTTCAGAGATGGGCAAATTGTCCGCTTTGATTAACTGTTAGCAAATTTTTAGAAAGATTGGAAACCCCTAATTGACCTTTTGAGAAATAATGAGGATGATGTGATGACTGTTGATTTTGAAAATTAGTATGAGTTAAATAATTAGATGAAATGTAAAATTTAGATGAAAGAGAATGAGTTTTGAGGTAAAAACTTTGAAATAATCCTGTTAAAATAACCTCTAAAATGCTAGGACAGGTAACTTTAAAAATTAATTAGAAAATGTGATTCCATTCACAAATAAAGAACCTTCATTCCCACAAAGGTATATAACTTATGAAAACACTGAAAAGGGAGAGGGACAACTTGTTACAGGTAACTACAAAACGTATAACTCATCACTTCCAAGCTCTGCATATGGTGACAGTCACGGAAGTAGCCTGTTGAATGGAATCCTCTCAGCATTGCCAAACTAGGCAGGTGTTTTGTCATGTTCACAACACATTCATGAATGTCACATTACCAGTGTAGGCATCCTCATCATAAGATATCATAGTAAGTCTATATACAGTACTCTTAAGGAAAATCCCTACCCCACCCCTTAATGCCTTTGCATTCTCCAGTTCTGGCCACTGGCCAAGAGGATAAAATTCTGGTCAGGCCATTAAAAGTCTGGCCAGCTGGGAACCATACAATAAAATATTAAGAACAATAAATTTCGTGGTTCTTTGGGATATCTTTCCAAGGCATATGATGTATACTCCTTTTCAGAGGTGTACCTGAATGATTGCTGGGTTATATTAATCATCAACATGGCTGTTGTCTAGTAGAAGCAGACATTAATGTAATTTCCTTTGCATGCAAAAGTAAAGTTTGCCCTGTTTGTAAGCCAGCACTTAATCTAACCAACTCATTTTACAACTCTTTACTGTTTTCTCTTTCCTCTAATTACTGTTTTGCTGAAATTAATTGCACTTATGTGTAGGAAATGGCAGAAGGCCACCAGTTCAATTGCTAGCATCTTCAGTTGGGGATGGAAACATTCTTATCTGAAATCCTGTACACCTGCAGCCAGTCAGTGTAAAGTAAATGAAACTGAGCTAAATGGATCAGTGCTCTGACTCTGTGCATAACAGCTTATAGTGTATATAAGAAGAAACTGTTGTGTAGACTTCTGAGTAGTTGTAAGTATCTTCTGAGTAGTTGTAAGTGGTGTCAAACTGGATTATTTCTGAAGTCTGAATGAAGCCTAACGATAATAATCTGTGCACAGTTGAAATTTCTGTCTTTAAAAGTACCACTGAATTCATAACCCTCCAATTCTTCACTTGTTTTCACCCTGTAATGCCCTCCTTCCAACACTGAGAGGTCTCTATAAGTAACCTATTTATCTTGCTATTTGATGGTGTTTCACACCAGAGAGACTTGTGAAGATGTATAAATGTTCAAGTAGCAAACTTTGGAAATGTAATCAAAAACAGAGAAATTTTTATCATATGCAGTGGACTTGTGCTAAGTTGAGAAAATGTCAGACTTGGATACATCTTATTATGAAAGGCATTTTAAGTTTAAATTCCAGTTAAAGCCAGAACTTTTTTTTAATTGGAATTGATGAATGAACAGATGGAGAAGAATTATGACAAAACTATGACCTTGCTGAGATGGATAAATTGATGAATTTGATTCAAGAAGGTCTGTTAATAACTTTTTTTTAAAAGAGTGGGAATTGATAATTGATTTTATAAGGAAATATTGGGAGAAAACATCAGTTTTAGGATCTGAAGAGTAGTAGAATGGAATAACATATAGAAGTGTACATTATATATGTATGCAGAAAAAGAATAATTTAATAACTATACCCATCAGCTAATAAGTTGGAAGTCATGTATTACCTCTTTTTTATATTGTTATTTGGTATAGTGCATTCATTTGTATAGTTTGTATGTGTAGTTTTCCATATGCGCTGTTTTATATTATTAAAAGTTGTATGTTAACAACAACAAAGATTCAGTTTGGATCATTCAGCAATGTGAAAAAGAGCCTGATTTGGCTTGCACCGATTTGGAAGCTGCAGTTTGATTCAGTTTGACAAATTGAAATTTTTGCACATTCTGTTAACTTAGTGGGAAATAAACAAATAGCTATAGCTGTGAGTCTGCTTCTCAAAGCTGGATGAAAATATCACAGATCCAGTAGCTCCTTAGGAGTCGCTTTAGGGATATGTTATTAATCTTTTTGTTGCATATTGATAACGAATCTTCATGAATGTAAAGATTTAGATGGAAGCCACTTCAGCGGAGCGTTGCTTCAATTTGGACATTTCATGAATCTATCCAAACCAGCACAGTTTGGTTCTAGGTTCAGGATCTGTCCAAAGCAAAGGGCACATTTGACTTTCACACTCTTGCAATCCCCCCCCCTCCAATTATCAGGACTTTAGGCATAAGCTACCAAAGTTATGATATAATTGGTTAGGAATTTGGTTTATGGAAGAATTCAGAATGGGGGGATGGTTTTCAGTTGGAACAGATTTAAACATGATCACAGGCAGCAAATAAAGCTGGTTGGTAAAATCTAAACAGAAAGAACATTTATGTGCTTAGGAGCTGTTCATTCGTTTGAGTATTCCTGCCTCAGGATGGAAAGATGCTCATTAATCTAACAAGGCTTCAGGGGATGACATTCAGGAAGAAATTTATTCTTGTTTCATATTGCACATTACCCAAATAAATGTGCATTTCCTGATTTGCTAAAAATATATGGAAAATGTTTTTCCTTCTAATTACAGTTTAAAAAGAAAAGACTGTTTGTCTTCAAAGATTCTGTGGGTCTTCCTAAAAAATTGACAAGAAGATGTGCTTTAATCATGCTGCTACAGTCTAGATCATTAATATGGGTTCTAGGGTTCAAATCTCTACTTGTTCATGGATACCCACTGGGTGGCTTTGGACAAGTCACACTCTCTCAACTGTAGGAGGGCAAAGGCCAAACCCCTCTGAACAAATCCTTCCAAAAAACACCTGTGATAGGATCACTATACGTCAGAAATGGATTGAAAGTGTACAACAACAAGAAATAGTGTGTTGGTGTGGGCAGTTTCTTTGTGCTGTTTTCCTGTACTTTGTGTTATGTGTGTGTTAATGTGAGCAGTGACGTTCTTGGGAGTGTGATCAAGAAACACACCTTCTCAGTTTCTCATTTCTAATCTATTTCCTTGTTTGTTTAGAAACGTTGTCTGCAGCAATGATTCTCAAGCTCTGCTATTCCAACAGTTTGGGAATTCTAGTGCTCAAGAATTCTGGCAACTGAAGGCCTAGACATCTAAAGGACCAATGCTTGAGAACAACTTGTCTACAGTGTATATGGCTGTTATGGAGAACTGCAGGGTTTGTTGTTGTTGTTGTATGCCTCGAAGACATTTCTGACTTACAGACTTAGAGTGACATTGAGGGGTTTTCTTGGCAAGATTTGTTCAGGGAGGGTTTGCCATTGCTTTCTTCTGAAGCTGGGACTTGCCCAAGGTTTACCCAGTGTGTTTCCATGGCCAAACAAGGATTCAAACCTTGGTCTCCTGGGATCTTACTCCAGCATTTAAACCAATATGCTGTGCTGACTTTCAGATAGCAAAGTATAAAATAAATTAACAACAGTAAGAATGTAATATCTGATAGATGTTGTTGGAGGTCTGTACCTGTTGGGGCAAACTTGGGGCTTCTCTGCATAAGGGGTAGACCAGACAAATGATCATGAAACGGAAGAACTTGGACAGTCAGAAAGAAGAGAGTCAGAAAGAGATGGATGGAATATTATCCATCGCAATTCTAGACGCAGTCCAATATTGTGTATGGTGGGAACATGTATATCCTCAGAAGGCTTTCCAGTTTTATTCCATTGATCACAACCATAACTGTGGTGTGGAGTTCGTTTTTCTCACAAGCCAATGCACTGGTTTAGCTTGGGGCAGGGACACAAATCTTCAAAAAGCAGACACCAATTACTTCTGCCTACATAAGACACAATCTCTTCTGGATTAAAAGTGCAGACTTTTGAAAGTTGCTTTTTGCACCATAACCACCCAGTATCTTCCAACCGTATCTGTGCTGGATGGGGATTCTGAGAGTTGTAGGCCAAAAAATAAATTTCCTTGAGCATCATCCACAAAATAACAACCAAAGAGGACACCTGCTGTTAAAAAAAAAAAAAAACCCTGCAGTGGTAAACCAAACTAGGTCTCTCCCCCCAACCTACCCTCAGCAGAAAGTAATTTTTGGACTCCCTCTCCTTGCCCATCCACTCTGATATTTCTTCAAGTGAAAGTTGCACATGGTTGCAATCTGTTCTTAATTTAATGTACTATGGCTGAATAGTATCTTGCCATACACCAAACTTTCAAAGTCTGTGCAGTGTTGTGGCTGGCAGATGATCTCTGTTTGTGCAGAAGATCAAAGATCCTGTGGCCTCTGTTTGTACAGTAGCTGCTTATCAAATGGAAAACGGATCTGAAAGTCAGGTGGAGAAATGGTTGCTCTTGTGTTGTTAACTGAGGGCAAAATGACCTGCTGGATAGAAAGATGGGTCCAGGAACCTGAGTCTTCATTCAGTAGCTGCAAGTATTGCATATGTGTTATGATTTCTGTGAAGTTATATTTGATGTGTGTGTTTCTGTGTGTTCCTAAAATAGTGACTTTGCACTTTTAATCCTTCATTTTCCTTTCCCCAGCTGCAGATGTTCTGATAGTGGGTGACACTTTTGTCCTTCCTGATGTTTTGAACTTCAGTTCCTATGTGCCTCAGCCAGTATGGCCAATGTGCCAGGATTCTGAGAGTTGAAGTCCAAAATATCAGGAATACCAAATTTTCTCTACCCTTGTTTTAGACACATGTTTCTGTATTTCATCACGGGCAAAGCATTGGTTGGAAGAATAGCTAAAGCAGGGTCTCTGCCAAACATCTAGCTCCATAGAGCAGTGTTCGTCGATGGAATTATTTGAAATAGTTAATTGTTAAAGGTTTTAAACAGTGTGTTAACATTCCTCAAAATGTCAATAGTAGGTGATTTCAGTCTGTGTGCCCCCCTCTACTGATTTGAGTCCATGAATTATTCACTGCTGAGCTCCTGGAAAAGGTAAACTCCAGCAGCCTCCCAAAGGTAACGCTAGCAGTGGACGTGTGGAGGGATTCCATGAACTGTGAAGGAATAAATTGGACTTGATGGAAGGAGCTGTGAGTTTAGCAAAAGCTTAAATGAGGTCTCTGTTTTTCCCCAGGAGAGAATTCAGGCTATGCATATGCATGCACGCACACATATACAGACATGAGTATGGAAGGAAGCATGTTGGCCAACTGTAGCTGAAGCTAGTAACCCCTCAGTTAAATTGCAGGGATAAGAAAATAACAGGAGACTTAAGTATTTAATATTTGTGATCAGACTCTTGACATAACTGTTTTCTTCCAGACTTTCTGTATGTGTTCACTTACTTTTTAATACTTAGAATAACTTTATGAACAAATTAAGTTTACAAAGAAACAACAAACATCCAAATTTACAGAGAAAGAGGAAAAATGTAGATACAGTAGAAGAAAATACATTAACACATATTCACATGCATTTAGAATAACACTTCCCCTAAGAGGTCAAGTCGCATATGTGATTTCATTCTTAAAACAGCCCTGGAAGGTAGGCCAGTGTTGTTATCCCTATAGTATATTTTAGTATAGGAGCTGGGAGGTACTGATTTGTTTCAGCTACATCTCTTACTTCAGATGTAGCTCATACTACTATGCTAGTATACTGATTTTGGTATTCATACTACTGGGACTTTCTGTATTGAACCTGTTCATGTTACAATGCGTCCTCGCCTAACGCGGGGATCTGTTCCGGATCCCGCCACGTAAGGCAAATTCCGCCTATGCTTGAGCCCCATTGTTTCCAATGGGACTCGTGCACGGCGGGAGCGGCGGTGCGCGGGGCACAACGGGCACGTGCGCCCATTCAATTGAATGGGACGCGCCGCCCCTTCCGCCCTGCGTGCGCCCCGCGGCTTGAGCGCGTATGCTCAAGCCGCATATGGCGCACCGGCGTATGGCGCGCGTGCTCTGTACTATATTTTATGGCTATATTGATTTAGATCAAGGTGATGGGGAATGTTACTCTCCAGAAACTGGACTGCAGCTCTCATGGTTCTTGCTGTTTGGTCTGTGCTAGCTAGGGCTGAAGTGGGTTGCAGCCCAACAAGATTGGAGAGCCTGACATGACCCATGCAATCAGTCTTGGACTTTCTAACACTGGTTCTCAGCCTTTGGCCCTCCAGATGTTTTGGACCTCAGTTGCCAGAATTCCTGAGCATTGGACATACTGGCTGAGATTTCTGTAAAACAAAGCCCCAAACACCTGGAAGACCAGAGGTTGAGAACCATTGGCTAGAAGAAAAGAGTAATAATCTGACACCCTGGGTTTATCACTACTGGTAAGTACTAGCACTAATCAGCATAGCTGATGGTGAGGGATGATGGGAGTTGTAGTCCAACAACATCTGGAAAGAGATGTTGCCCACCCTTGGTAGAGCAGAAGACTTGCTAGAAAGACAGCCAGCAATTGTGTGGACACCTTAAAGCCTGGTTTAAAATGCTTATGGAAAGGCCAGATTTAAATACACCGTCATCCCTTAAACTTGCAGACCAAAGCAATCACCCAGAGACCCAGTGGTAAGTCTCTCTGTGTAGTTATGATTCATGCTTGTAGGATCCTTTAATTGCTCAATTTGGGAATTAATAGTGCAGAGTACAGCAGCAGGAGTTTCTTCAGAGCTGTTTAATCCTTCCAAAAAGTCTGTCTCTGGTGTTTTCTTTTTGAACACTCTTGTAATTGGCCTTGAGCAGGAAACTCTTTTGGACAGCTTTTTTAAAAAAAGTGTCCTTTATAAATAGTATTGGGTTACTGAAACAATCTGGCTAAGGTCATTTTCTGTAGCTCACAAATAGGTAATAATCCTAATGTGCTTTTTAAAAGTTTCCCCCTCTTCCTCCTGGAGCTGAAAGCCATTGAATTATTCATCTCAAAGGACAAAATATGAAGGAATTTGAAATGACGTTTTGAGTATATGGAAGTATTTGCTGTCTTAAGCACTTTTTCTCCTTTGCAGTAATTTTTCATAAATTTAGCAAGGGTTAATCTGGGCATTATCTTGGTTAGAAGGTAAGACAGAAAAGGCATGGGGCTTCCTTTTTGGATCTGGTTGCCATGCCTATAAAACGGAGTGACCTTCCTAGCAGGTTGTTATTTTAGGCCAGTGAGATCATCCCTGTCTGCTTGGCAGTCTGCATCTTAGGGCTATTCATGCAAAATAAGGTTGTTGCCAGAATTCATCTTCACATACCTGCGTCTTAAAAGAGAGCTCCTTGAACAGGGCAAGGGGTGTTTATTTTGTCAGTGTCATTTTTTTTGTGTGATGGGAATTTTCCTATTATGGAGCTGTACTTACTTGCAAGCAAGAAACTCTATAATGAGAAACTGGGACTGAGCCAAAAAAACTTCTGTCCAAATGTTTTGACCCACAGTTCCCCTCAACCATGCACAGCATGGCCAACTAAAAGTGATTGTGGGAGTTATGGTCCAAAACATCCAGAGGACCACCTCTGCAGGAAGATGTTTGTTAGCCTTACAGCCAGAATGTAAGAGTGGCTTGATTCTACAAACAAGCCTAACTAAGCTAGAGCAGCTTTCATATCAAAAAAGATAGAATAGAACCAAAGATCCACAGGCATGGTGTAGTTGGTCTGTCATCAGACACATAAAAATGGGGAGGGCTTAGAAACACCGATGCCAAATGGTAAGAGATCATCAATAAATTCACTGGATAATCAAATGCAGTTGCATCTTATCCCTACTTGTGTGCATCGACAGATTGTTCACCTTTTCTAAAACAATATACATATATAAATGTATTGTCTATGCCACATTGCATTTATCTGTTCATTTGTTTCCTTGCAAATAACAGTGCCCTCCTCCACCTCTCTGTTAAAGAACTGCTTTTACAACACAGACCTGGAGAAAATTTCTTGGTGACTTCACAGTTGTTAACCAGTCACCTAGATTGCTTCTGCTGCCAGCATGCGCGGTAGTTTTCCAGGTTATGTCTGCTGCCAGTATACACAGTAGTTTTCCTAACCCCTGACTATAGAGGGAAAATGTATCTCTGCATTAAATGCACAATAGATGCTTCCAGTGGCATGGTGACACCCAGTGCAGGGGGGCAGCAGTGCCTCCTCACTTCCTGCCCCTAATGCTTTCGTTGCTGGCCTTGCTTGCTCCCGGGGACAGAGCTGGGGCTGCGGTAAAGCCATGAGGGGTGCATTCACCCCTCCACTGCAATGAGAGGAGGACCCCCCACCAGGGTGTCACCCCCTTCTGTGGGGTGTCACCTAGTGCAGCCACTGGGTGCTTCACTGTTGCCCTGTAAAAAGCGTTACATATGCCACCTCTTAATTTGAGAGAAAAAAGTTGGTTAAGGCCAACCATCTTAGATAAAAGAAGAAAAAGAAATGTAAAAGATTTTGAGATTAAAGGGAATCTGATGTGTTTTTGGCTGGGTAATCATCAGCATGGCCTCTCACTAGCATGTTTCACGTCAAAGATGAATGTACAGTACACCCCTCTCTTTGTTTTTGTTTTTTTTACCACTGATGGGCACTTGTGCCAAATAGGTTACTACAAACATGTCTTATGATCATGCTCAGGGACTAAATCAGTCATGAGTAAGACAGAGGATTTATATTCCACATAAGGTAGATCCAAACCTGTCTTTCTGTAGCCAAATCTGTACCATGCACAAATAGAAAGGCATTAACAGGCTTTGCAAAACCTCAAGGTTTCCAGAGGTATTGGTGGCAGAGAGGGATCAACAGTGGTTGGAGAACCCTTCAAACATATACCAATCACTGAGCATGCTGAGTGGTCCTGGGGCATTGACTGATGAGGCCAGAAGACTGGAAAACTAGGTGGGAAAGAGCATCAAATGCATCCTTCTGGAAGAGCACATTTAATAGAAACACTTTATGTATATTGAAATATTTTGTTACAAGTCCCAGTTGTAAGTTCCTGTCACCTGTAACAGTGTCTTATAAATGCATCTGCTCAAGGAGTGTTTGTTTGCCTCCGTATGGAGGAACCAGACAGCCTTATATTGTCCCTGATCAACACCTAGTCCAGCTTCAACTACTGAGATTCATGGCCAAGCACATTCATGAGTCTCTAGTCCAGATCAGGACAATCAGATATTATAGCACTCTCATTCCTGTATGATTTTCCTCTTTGTTCTGCTCATTACTTACTTAACCTTCCCTTCAAGGTGGATCTCACATAAAACCAGCTTCTGACTTGAATAATTGCTATGTAGTTTTCTGTAAAGCAGTGGATTGCCTGATCCTTACTATTGCTTTACTGATCCATGTCCTCTCCTATAATGTTGGTACAGTATTATCCATCTTTTAAATACTTTGATTGAAGAGGTGGGGTGTCTGTCTGAGTCTGAAAGAGAGAATGTGAGAAAGATGCTCAGCCAGCAGTGCCTGCTCTATAATCACCTCATTTGTCTGTACAGGTCTCTTCTCTCTTGCCCTTCCCAAATCCATACTCAGTTCTTAGTCCTTACAAGTAAGACTTTTTACTAGGCTTGCAGACTTTAATTAATGGTTTTATGCAGAATCTACAGTGTCACGTCATCAGTTTGAAAACTGCTAGAAGAGTATGAAAGGGAGATTAAAGCGAAGAAATACCTCCCAAATGTTACCAGTTTTCAGTCTCAGACAGCATTACTATTCAGCTATCATTTGATTTGCCTCTCCTTGTAAATATGAAATATTGATAAGGAATGGCATCTCTCTGATTTAATAATCTCTGTTTTCTTCCTGTAGCACATGGGCGGGGAAGGCAATTCTTCAAATGATTTTATAGCTGCCATCAGGCTTAGTCAACCCAGCCAGTAGTGAGGAATGATAGGAGCAGCAATCCAACATCATCTGAAGTGCTGGTTTGCACTATAGGATTTGCTAATCTCTGAGACTTTACTGATGGACATTTCTCTTTAACATCCTGTAGGCGTGATAAAAATGTTAAATGGTTAACACATGGTCTTGTCTTTGCTGGTATATCAGTACAAAGTAACTATTGTGGTGTTAAAAGGAGAGTATAAGGCTCGGCTATCAGAAAATAAATACACTGTCATAAAAATAGAAATAACTGAGCCCCAAAACATTCCAATCCATAGCCTTTTATAAATAAAGCTGTTAACAATTGATATAGATCAGTGTCTAATCCTGCTTTGTGTTTGACCTAGCATCTTTGAGCTGTGTGAATGGTACGCTTAATCCTTTACACGTTTTTTATTCTTCCCCATTCAAAGGCTAATTTTTCTAGGTCTTGAAAAGTAAATCTGAACTAACTATTGATGCCAGAAAGGAAGCTTACCAAAATGTTTGTGTAAATGTTGGCAGGGTGGGAAAGGGTAAGAAAATAGGTTCCAGTCAAAAATATTTTAGGGCAACCTAAAACTTGTTCTGATATGTTTTGGATAGATGTTATTGTTCAAGGACATGAAAAGTTCCCTTATTTGCAAGAACCTTGGCAGTCTTCATGTTCTAGGTGGTCCATTGACAGTGGTCCATAAGAGGACTGCACTCAACAACATGGGCTAAATCCAGTTGTTTGTCGCAATTAATGTAGACCCACTGGATCACTTAAGTAAGTTTCATTGATTGAATAGGTCTGTTCCAATTCTGATTTCAGTTGGATTTCTCCCACATTTTGTACTTTAGTGAACTTGCACTGTTTCAGACAGGCCAGTATTAATTTGAAACATGGTTTTGACGGCTGCCCTAAGTAAAATATATAATCATACTTATGGAGAAGCTGGTGTGCCACTGTTTGCATGCCAAAGCCATGACCCATTCACCCTTTGTACATGACCCCATATCTTCCTTTGTGATGGCAGGGTTCTCCTGGCAATCCCTTCTTCTTGTCAGCAGCCCTTCTGCAGGCAGGTAGTTTTGCTTACAAGATTATTGGATATGTGCTTAATGGCAGCACAAAAGGTGAACCTTTCAATAACAAGCACCACTTTCTGTTAGTTGCCTTTTAATACTCTCCGCTTTTTCTATCCCAGTGAAGTACCTGTTCAAAACATATTTAAATATGCAAACCAGTGTGATGTAAAATGTTAAAGACAAACATTACTTTCAAGACTGACTTGTACTACTCTTGAGGGATTTGCCCTGGTACACCTTTAAAAAATGTGGTATGTGCTCTAACCATCTTTTCCCATAATTTTAAAAGGTCATTATAGCCCAGTAACACACAAGTATCATATAATGACATTCTGGCTTCTCACACTTACTTAATTCCTGCTGTTTGGAGAAAGCAGACTGAAAGTTTTAGAACTAGCATACAGTTAAGCATGGGACTGGTGCTGACAAGCTAATCTTCACTCTTTTCCTGCATTGCCATTTGTTTCCCATGTTGAAAAAAGTCTGGTTTGGATGTGAATCTGGTTGGCTTAATAACCCTTTTGGGTCTCCATTTCCTCTGCAGCTCTTAACTCCAGCTGAAGCCTACATGGGACAGTGAGTTCAAGATGGACTCTATTGCATTTAAGTTGTTTGCCACATGGCTGTGATATTTGCTGATGCATTTGTCAAAGCATAATATGTGTAGGGGTAGACCCAACTTCATACTTACAGTATATCTGTTATGCTTCTATCATTTTCATCCATATTACTCTGCTATTTCCATAGATTACAGTATTTTCTGGTGCAACAATACACTTTAATCAAGAAACAAAAAGATTCATTCAGCATATAATTGGCGCTCTAAAGAAAAAGGCAGTTGGGGTTGATGGGAAAAACATGAGAGAAACTCAGATTTCTTGAAAATAGGTGTAGCTTACTTCACTGCACCTGCTTAATAAATGAGCCAGAAAGAGAGGGGCTTGGATCCATTACTGCAGACAATAGCGCTCTTTTGTATGAGAACCTGAGAATATTGTCTTCTTTTTAATCTAGAAAGACGCACCAGAACCTGTGCAACCAAATCTCTGCACAGTGCACTTATTTAAACAATCAAATAAATTAAGTCCTGAATGGCTACCTGTTCCTTTCGACATCTGCTCTCCTGTATTTCTTTCTTTAGTTTATTTGTTTTGATGGCAGCGATTCTTGAGTCTGCATGCCAACATAAGAAAGAAAAAGGAAGAAAACATGATAGTTTCTTTCCTTTTCTGGTTTTCTTGCGAATTTACAAGCAATTCCTGCATTGGGATAATGTGTATTACATTACTGCTGCTTCACTGCCCCTGTGAATAGAAAGCAGTTGGTTTGATGGTAATCTGTAAGGTTAGGTTTCGTCTGTGTTGCTGTTTCTTTTCTTTAATGCCTCATATACACATTTAACAATTCTCATTGTCCAGCTCAACCGGCATGTAGTTCTACTATCTATCTTTTTAGTGTATCTAGTGTAGAATCTTTATTGTATAGGAAATAGGATGTAGTGAGGAAATAGTGAGGTCTTTTAAGTTTTAGCCATTTCAGGTGATCCCTTCAAACTTTGGGAGATTGCTAGTGAAAGTTGACCTCAAGTGCATTCCACAGTTGTTGAATCTTTTCTTCAGGTTGGTGCTATGTCTGAGGCTGGGAGAATAACATGCAATGAACCTGAAAAAGGGCCCAGTGTTGAAATTATTCAGTGTTAATGCTGTTTCAAACCTGCTAAAGAGGTGGGTCTGACACTGAAAAACATATTTACTAGTTCTCTGTTATTTCCTATGAATAGCTCCCACTTCCACTCTCAGGGAAGAAGAAGGTTCTGTTAAAACCACAAGCTGGTTTTCTGTATTAATCCACTCTGCAAGCCTATGGGTATGATGGGTGAGATTTCTGTTTGAGATCCTCTTTAAAAACATTCTTAGGGATGGGAGATTACCATTTTAAGACAGTTTAAATTTGGAGTATTGCCTATTCCCATGTTCCCAATTTAGCAGGTTGCTTTTAAATTAAATGATGTGTAATTTCTTCCATGTCCTAAATACCCTAAAGGCACTAGATCCCATCCGATATTGGAACCTAAGCAAGATCAGCTCTGGTTACTACTTGGATGGGGAACTAGCAACTAATACCAGGTGCTGTGGGCTATATTTCAGAAGAAGGAACTGGCAAACCACCTTGTGAGTATTCCTTGCCTAAGAATGGAATTGCTATAAGTTGGATATGCAACTTGAAGGCACATAGAGTCATCACCACCAGCCTCTTCCACACCTTGTTTATTGATTCCTGTTTGCAATTTTTCTTTCTCCCCTGTGAAAGCACCATAATTCTTCCTAAGACGCTTTCTGTTTTTCGGGGGCAACCTGTTGCTACAACAGCATCAAGTTCCTCAATTAGAAAAACTCCATTATACGCTGTATTTTACAATTATATCATTCTCTTTCTTGTCAGAGAAAATGAATATTATTAACGTTCCTGCTCCTCCATCAACTCCTAACTGTACTTTTAGCCAGTGGAAACTTCTGATTTCTCTCAATCATTTGATTCATCAAACAGGGATATCTTTCATGAGAGAAAAATGCAGAGACATGTTTAGGAATGTCGATGGGTAAGAGAACTTACTGTGCCTTGTCCTTTTTGTAGGTAATTTTCCAATAAGCTGCACCACAGGAATATAACTGACATCAGATGATGGACTGAATTGACTAACAGTCTTCCCTGCTAAATCCCTGATGCAGTGCCTCAGAGGTCTATCTGCACCCTTAATTACATATATACCTAATACATTTAATTTGTAAGTTAGGGTAACCCAAATTCTGTGTATCTACTATCATGCAGATTTATTCAATTGTGTATGATCTATCTGTTCCATTATGCTAGTCATACGGTAAGGTAAATAGCTGTGAAGGGCATTGGTGCTCAACCAACTTTGATAAAAAATCACTGATTTATTTTTTTTTAAATTTGAACCAGCTTTTTTATTTAATTTGGATTTTAAAAATTAAATCAGAACTGTACATGTTCTTAAAAGCAATTGATTTTTTTAATAAAAACAACCTAGGTCAAAGATATTAACATAGTCACAAAATATAATTAGCAGTATATGGAGATGGAAGATAACCTTATCAGTCCTCATCTCTTTCTAGTGCAGTGGTTCCCAACCTGTGGGTCAGGACTCCTTTGGGGGTCGAATGACCCTTTTACAGGGGTTGCCAAAGACCATCAGAAAACACATATTTCCAATGTTAGCAATGAAAATAATTGTATGGTTGGGGGTCACCACAACATGAGGAACTGTATTAAAGGGTCGCGGCCTTGAGAAGGTTGGGGACCACTGTTCTAGTGTAAAGATAGAGAATGTAAGTTAATACAGAATTTGGGAAGCTTTGAACAAGAAAGAGGAATTTTGATATAATAGGATCCAGTTTTTTTGATGAAAAGAAAATTAATCTCATGATCATTCAGAATAATTATTTTCTGTGTACTTACCTTTTAATAAAACCTTTATCTCTGAATATATAAGCTACATTAGACAGTCATGTAGTTCTTCTTCCATCATCATCATCACCATCATCTATATCCTGCCATGTTTCCCAGTACTGGGACTCAAGTCAGTTTACAGATTATTAAAAACTAATAGAGACTAAAAATATATAAAACACGTGTTGTATGTGGATGTTTATTTCTGTTTATGTGTGTGGGGGGGCATATTAGTTATTTTAAAATAATGAATAACCTATAGAGTTAAAATCATTTAAAATTAACTGAAATCAGGCTATAAAAAGTCAACAAAATAGCATTTCATAAAAAGCACATCACAGTTAGTTCTTAAACACCTGATGGCATAAAAGTGTCCTGACTTGCCGACTGAAGGAGAGCAAGGACAGGGATTTCTTGGTCTCTCTGGTGAAGGAGTTCCAAAGTCTGGGAGCAGTCATCCAAAAGGCCCCTTCCTTTATACCCAGGAGATGTGCATGGGAAGGTAGTGGACAAAGAGAAAGACTTCTCCCAAAGACCTTAAAACTCAGATGGGCTCATTTGCTAACTGTACTGCTAAAAATGATGATTAAGTAGATTCTTCCTCATTAGTGGTTTAAACTGTGATTTTAACAATTAAAATGAGTAGTTCAAGGAAATTTAAATCTGTTTAATCAGATCACGACTGTCTTCAATGGTGCCCCAAAATGACTGATTTCAGAAGATAGCATACAAGTGTATTTGGTTAAAAAGAAGGAGACCTGGGTCAGTCAGGACTCATTGTAAAACTGCCACTAATATTTCAGAGGTTGAGAGGAAAGCAGTGTTTGACTTTTGTGTGGAGTTAGCAGGGGTATGCTGTTTGATTTGTTATCAGTCACTGCCTGCTGCCATTTGTTAAAATGGCCAATGACTGATGTTATTGTGAGGAATGCATTTGGGAGAATGTGTCCCTTGAATATCCTGTGTGGAAAAAAAAGATCTTTACATGGAGAAGAGTGTAGCAGGAATGAGGTATAAATGTTGTGATGCATTGTACTGCTTCAGATTACAGGTAGAAATTTGCATTTTTGGATGTTTTCTTATGTACAAACTAATGTTGAAGGGCTATTACTAGGACCTATTACTAGGAACAGATCCCCCGCAAAAACGGAGAGCTGACAGTATGTTCTTTCAGTTGTCATCCTAAAATTTACATACAGAAGTATGCATCCTCCACAAAAAGAGATATGTTCAAAAATATGGTATCAATATATCTGAGTTTGAATTAATTGACATAAAATGAAAATGTCATTTAACAGTCCACAGTGCACATTCTGGTCTCTGCTATTCATAAGGAGACCAGGAGCCTTGTGGAGGTTGCACTCTCTGCCTTCCAAGGAAGCCAAGACAAATGGGAGTCCATTCTGGTGTCACTCATTGGCTAGCATATCATTTTTCTTCCAATCCTCTTTCCTTCTGTATTGATGAATCAGCAGACAGGGACTCCCTTGTCCTTAACCTCTCAGTACAGTGCTAAGGAACATTATATGTACTTTGGAAGTGTTTGATTTTATTCTGTGAGTAAGAAAAGACAACACAAGAAGTCAGACAGATTTTTCAGACTTTTCAGTTTGCATCTCCTTTGGCTGGTGGTTGCTGCTCATTGGAAAGCCAGCATGGTGTATTGATTTGAGCACTGGACTAAAACTCTGGAGACCAGGGTCCACAACACACTGCAGAAATAATCCAGTTTGAGACTGGTTCAACTGCCCTGGCTCAGTGCTAGAGAATCTTGGGAATTGTGGTTTATGTAGCACCAGAACTCTTCAACAGAGAAAGCTAACTGTCTCACAAACACTGCAGTTCCCAGAATTCCATAGCATTGAGCCAAAGCAGTTAAAGTTGTTTCAAACTGGATTATTTCTGCAGTGTGTTTTGGACCCAGGATTCGAATCTTCATTTGGCCATGGAATCCCACTGGGTGCCCTTGAGTCAGACTCTCTCCACCTCAGAGGAAGGCAATGACAAAACCCCCTCTGAACAAATCTTTCCAAGAAAACAGGGTGATAAGTTCACCTTAGGGTTGCCATAAATTGGAAACTACTTGAAGACACACAACAACGAGAAGCTGCTTGTTGATATTATCCATATAGATATTGTTACATTGATCAAAATGTCTAATTACCTAGCAGTGGATCTTTTTGCAGATAGGCACCTGTTAATCGCTCAGTCACCTTGAGGGACTATAGTTGAGAAGTGGGCTATAAATACTGTATTTCTAATACCTTTTCAACATAGTAGATATCTTACTGAAAAGCTACATAAGGGTGTTATTTTGGAAGCTGCTGCTCATTGACACTGTGCATACCTGAGGCCTGACCTATTTAACTGGAAATGCATGATATACAGCATATTCTTACTCCTTCCTGAATGATCTTTACAAGCTACACTTTCAAAAGCATGCAGCACACCTGGCTATGAAGGCAAATAGCAACATGCCAGTCTCCAGGAGTACAGTCATAAAACATGGTTCTTTCTTTAATTGCAAGCATTTTCCCTCTTTGTCCTCTGACAAATACTGCTGCTGTTAAAATATTTCATCTCTGTGAATTTCCCAACTTAAAAACTGTATACTAGTGGATATGTTTTTAGAAAACAAGGCCAACACTTCATTATTTATAAGAGATGTGATGAATATGTCACTCTGTGTTTATGGAAGAGGCAGATTGCCTAATCCAAAATTAAAGTGTTTTTAGTCCATTTTTAAACCATTCCCTTGAAGTTAGCCTAAGGGCTCTCTGTGTGCACCCTGTCACATAAGCAGCAGAATTAAGTGGCACACTGGAGTATACCATGTCACACTATGAGTACTGAAACAGTTGGAAATGAGAGAATACCATTTTTAATATTTCCACTTTAAAAAAAAGAAGACATTGTTTGTAAAGACACTGTTAAATTAGTTTAAAAACAAATATTGAAAAGTGCAAAATCCATCTTGAGTTTGAGTTTGAGAATGTGAAAATAATAATTCCTGGGCAAGCAGTACATACATACAATTTACCCAAGAATTATTGTTCCCAAATTGTGTAGACTGTCATACATGCAGATCTTCATAATATAAAATTCCTATCATTTTAAGTAAGTAAAACATTCTCTTTAGAAGTATTGCTAACATCCCAAAGTAGAATATGTTTAATCAAAGTTTTTTTCCTATATTCTACCAAACTTGTATTTTATTTTTTCTTAAAATTTTTTTACAGAAGTGGAGGAAACTAGAAAGGAGTGTCCTCCCCGAATGGTCTCAGAATGACCGCTGATGTTACCAAGATAGCAATGATGGAAAAGAGAAATAGCTGTACTGTGCCTCTTGTTTGGTAGGACTAAGAGCCCCTACCATAGAACTGGCATAACAGTACCTGAAAAATAGGCTTTGTCCAGCAACATTGCCCATTAAATATGCTTATTCTTCTCTAGGTTTTTAATCACTCTTGCAAAAAGGTATTAGAATCTGTCACAATATGTGTCTGAGGTGCATGTGAGTTTTATAGTGCAATAAAGATTTTTAATTCTAATAGTCAGGATCTTTGGCTTGAAACAAAAAAGTTCCACTTGTTTTCTTCTTCTTTTTTTTTTTTTAAAAATAGGACATTAATTTTAGCAGAAATTGCACGCCCTGATGAATAAGGAGGAAGAAATGACTCGACTTGTTTTTAATCATTGGTTACGGGAAAGCCGAAAACACATTGTTTGGTTTATGTCAGGACTGTTTTGCACTCATTGCTGGTGTTTTGAGAAGGATATTGCCTCTTTTTTCCTCAATCTTGTCAAAAGGAATTTATATTGAAAATAATAATAATATGGGCAGCCCATTAAAGATGCCAATATGTTTTCATAATAACCATATAATAATACAGCTCCCTACTATGTTGTGAAGTCTCATCAGGTGTCCCCCCTCATCATCTGAAGTGTTGCATGTGCTGCCACCCTAGAAGCCTTATCTGTAGTTACACCCTCAGGAGGAAATATTTTGTACACATAATTGAAAATTTCCCCACTATTCACTGATTTACAAGTGCATTCATGTGCAATCCCCGAAGCATTTAAATGATCTGACACTGCAGGGGGAGGTATGTGTAAAATGCATCTCACATGGATGAGGGGTCTTGGTAATGATTCTGTGAGAGAGGTCCATTCCCATTAGCACCTCTCACATCATTGTTCTCACATTCACAGTTGCATGGTCTGGACGCACAACCATGAAGGGATTTCTACACTGTTGGGTATGCATTTGAAAGGCACCACATTCTGCATGAACTTTAACAAACCCTCCTTTGAAGAAATGCCCTTCCCTAGGAGATGTCTATAAACTCAATTAGAATTTTGTCTCCTTATCGATTGCACGTTTAGATTGCTTGATAACCAGAATTTGATAACACGAGTTTTCTGGGTAGTGAAAGTGAATACAGTGAGTCCTTGTTATCCACTGGGGTTTGGTTCCAGGATCTTCCGTGGATAGCAAAATCCATGGATGTTCAAGTCCCATTCAATACAGTGACATCGAAAATATATAAAATGGCAAAACCATGGTTTGCTTTCTGGAATTTTTATATTTTTAAAGCATTTTCAAGCCCTGGATGCTTGAATTTGTGGATAAAAAATCCATGGAAAAGGAGAGCTGACTGTATACAGTACACAGATTAAAATAACTAGAGATTGTACATGAAGCCAAGAATAAAAGCAGCAGTAGAATAAAACATTACAGCATGTGATGGCCACCGACAAATAGGACTGACAGACTCAGCATAAGGTGGATCTTTTTTCTTACATGTCTTACATGTGTTGTTCTATTCAGAATAATTTGGTGGGAGCAAGAGGACATTTATTCCTCACAGCGTACCTTAGCAATGGACTGACTGTTAAGATGCGGATGGAGGTCAGGAGAAAGAAATGATACATTTCTGTTTCTCTTTTGATGTGTTTTCTCTCCCTCTGCTTCATGGACTACAATGTGGCACTCAAAGTGGAAAACCTGAAGGCACATAGTGTTCCTTTTTGGTAGAACTTCTGGTAGTTTTCCTACAAGGATGAAAACTAGCAAAATAGACTGTTCTTTGCTCCCTTGACACCGGGCTCAAAATAAATAAACAGCAAATAAGCAGAAGCTCAAAATAGGAGAAGAAAGGAGGAAGAAACCAATTGGATTTTTAAACTTAAAGTTCTGGCTGACTGACTAAAGATTATCTTTCAACAAAGGTTCCCTGCAACTCTGTGGTTAGAATCATAGAGTTAGAAGAGACTCTATGGGCCGTCCAGTCCAACCCCCTGCCATGCAGGAACTCACAATCAAAGCACCCCTGACAGATGGCCGTCCAGCCTCTGTTTAAAGACCTCCAAAGAAGGAGGCTCCACCATACCGAGGGAGTTTGTGCCACTGTCAAACAATTCTTACTATAAGGAATTTCTTCCTAATGTTCAGGTGGAATCTCTTTGCCTGTAGTTTGAATCCATTGCTCTGGGTCCTGTTCTCTGGAGAAAATGAGCTCCGGCCTCAATATGACATCCCTTCAGATACTTAAACAGGGCTATCCTATCACCTCTTAACCGTCTCCAGGCCAAAAATACCCAGCTCCCTAAGCTGCTTCTCACAGGGCATGATTTCCATACCCTTCACCATTGTTGTTAGCCTCCTTTGGACATGCTCCAGCTTCCCAACATCCTTTTTGAAATGTGGTGCTCAGAACTGGACACAGTATTCCAGGTGAGACCTGACCAAATCAGAATAGAGTGGTACTGTTACTTCTCTCTATCTAGACACTATAATTCTGTTGATGCAGCCTAGTATCATACTGGCTTTTTTAACTGCTGCATTACATTCTTGGCTCAAGTTTAGCATGTGGTCTACTTAGATTCATAGATCCCTTTCTCATGTACTGTTGTCAGGACACCATCTTATATCTGGTTATTTCATTTTTTTTTCTTGCCTAAATGTAGTACCTTACATTTTTCACTTTTGAAATTTGGCCCTGTAATTTGGACATATTTTGTTAAGGAAGCTGCTGGCAAAAATGAGGGAGAATACAGTTGCCTAAATAGGTAGAAAAACTGGACAGGGAGGGAGAAAATGTGTATTTTGTGTGGAACACTTGTATGTGCATGCATATTTCAACAGTGACAACTGCATTATCAAAAGAGTTTGAGAGTGCCACATAAGACAGTCCAGTCCCTAGAAACCTCTTCCATAGTTCCTGATTTATTTTTTTATTTTTCTAATTAGATTTTGCCAAAACACTAAATACGTTTCAGCCTGAGGTCTTGTATCAAATTCCTTGTATCCTTGTATAGCATACCTCAGTATTTTGATGTGCTAAATGGATCCTCTGAAAGACTACATTCTCTGGGAAAGGAAATAGTAGAGAAATCAAGATATTACTCCATTAGCGGCTTAGAGCAATGCTGATTCAACATGTGACAGTTTTTCCTTAGTTTGAGTGAATCCTCCTGTCCTATTCATATCTTAAGGTTTCCTCTGCAGACATGGGGGACATTTGATGAAAGTTTGGCCTCAGAGACTTGTGGAATCTGAGGAATTCCTGAATGCTGTGAGGGTGTATTTTCCAGTTCTTGGAGCTGATGCTTTGGTTAAGGTCTTGTTTGTGCTGAGGAACAGCAAAATGCAGAGCAAGGTAAAGTTATGTTTGGACTATAGTTGCCTTGATCCAATATCTGTATGGCTATTGACCATGCTTCCTAGAGAATTCTGAGTGTTGTAGTCCAAAAAGTGACTTCTCTAGACTCTGGGAGAATGTCATGGAACATCAACACAAACACTTCTGCACACCTACTCCAACCATGAAGGCTGTACTACTGCTCACAGTGAAACATGTTGAGAGACAAGAAGAGCATAGCTGCCAGAGAAATCACACAAGTGGCCCCAGCATTTGATAGCTGGTAATGCTTGGTAAGGCAGAAGGCAATAGGAAAAGAGGAAGACCACATAACAGATAGATAGACTCGGGAGAATGAATCCATACCTGTAAAATAATTTGTACAGTACTTCAGTACTGATCTTGTAGGAACACAGGACGTTCCTCTGGATCTGAAGGGAAAGAACTTCTTTTCGATGACTTGGGGGTTTAAAAAGCAACTCTTTTTGTTTCACACTTTCCAGGAAAAAACAGTTCTTCCTGTTGTTTTTGCAACATGTATCCTTATGGATCAATGTGGCATCATGGTGGGGTGTAGTTTGGGGTGGTGGGTGGGAGAGATTTGTGGTGCATCTTCCATCCAGCAAGCATATTGCTGCCATTTTATTTTTAATATTTGGTGTATGTGGGATGGCTGGCCCTAAAAATCCCCATTTATGCACTCACTCACCACTGGGATGGGAGAGGGAATGGGGGGGGAGAGTCATTTTGGTCTACGCCAATTCACTTACTTCGGCATACACACACACACAGTAAGCCCTCCACATTTGCAGTTTTGATCTTTGCAGATTTGATTAATATGTTATCTCTAGGAATCTCTAGGTCTTCCAGCATAACTCTGCCAGACGTTGACTGTAGAGTCATACTGGAGGACCTAGAGATTCCCAGAGGGGTGTTCTCTCAGGTATATAATAATAATTTTTTTAACTTGCAATTTTTCCACTTTCACAGAGGTCTGTGCCCCTAACCCTAGTGAATGTGGAGGGCCCACTGTGTGTGTGTATACACACATGCATACCTATAATTCTTGTACACCACTTAGAATAGTTATTGTGGCTGGCAGTATATAACAATTGTAAACAAATAATGAGATTCAAGATGCTAAAAGTGCTTCCTTCAGGTCTGTTAATTTTTTAAAGTCTCCAAATCGTAACATTCTTTGCCTGTCTGCCCCAAGGGAGTTATCTGCCTAGCCTTGCTGTCTGCATACCACCTGCAGTGGAAATGCACAAAAGGGACGTTCTTGTCATCCATTCTGATTTTCACATAACATCAGAAATGACCCCTTGGACATCCTGCCAGCCTGTCTACAAAGAAGCTACGGTAGTCATGCAGGCCTTATGTTCATTCTGGGTAACTAGTTCAGTGGAAATGGCTCTCATAAGCTGTTTGCTTTCATTATGTCTCTAGCTCAGTCAAGTAAGGAAATCTTTTTCTGTTTGGCAGTTTAACAGGGTGGGAAGGGAGCTGGGGGGCTAATTCCATTGTCTCACAGATACTCATGCATTTATACAGTGTGTGTGGTTTCCCATACAATGAAGTGAGGCAACATAGAAAACCCTTTGTTTGTAAATTCAGTATCTAAAGAATAGAGCTGAGCAACAATATAAAAGACTTGAATTGGCTCATTTGTACTTCTGGCTAGGTTTTCTTGTCATTCCCTCCAATGTAGGAGTTCAACTTATCATTAGAGAAATTAGTCTTAAGTCTACAGCTTTTGGCATTGAGCTTTGAGGTCTTTTGGTTTTTAGGTCTTATTAACATGTCCCTGGAGGTTAGAAGCATATTGCACAAGTAAAAGGAAGCTTTCTTCTTTTCACATAGATGCAAGTTGCATTTTGTCACCAAAAAAAATCTCTTTTCCCTCTGTCAGAATCTACATCAGGGGTGGAAAGAGGAAACTTTCATTGCTTCAAAAGATTGTGCCCTTTTTGCAGAGTGCTTGGTTGCATCAATGGGGAAGAACGCGTGCCTCAGTTTCTTTTGAGGAGGACATAAAAATGATTTTTATTCAGTAAAGTAATAAGAATGTACTGAACTAAGAATACCTCAAATTTTAGCTTTCTGTCTTTTGTGGAAGTTCCTAAATAATATTCATGTTTCGCTTCTTACTTGTCTAACAATCAAAGAATAAAAATGTTGGCCAGGCACCTTTTATGCACATTCTACTCCAAATAAAAGAGCCGCTTTACACAGTTACACACAGGGATGCAGTGGCTCAGCAGTTACTACACTCTCTCTGATGACTGCAAGGTTGGCAGTTCAAGGCCCAAGTGCCACATGGCGGAGTGAGCTCCCGTCATCCATTCCAGCTTCTGCCAACCTAGCAATTCGAAAGTATGTAAAGGTTCAAGTAGAAGGTCAGCATTTTGTATTTACAAAGGTTCTCTCCATAGCTTTTGTAAGCTTTGCCTCATTTAGAGAGCAACAGGCTCCCTTTTTCAGAGACATGGTGAGTATAGAACATGTGGGGCTAGCATAGTTTCTTCTTTGCATCTGCAGTAGAGACACTTAACAAAAGCCTAGATAAGGCTTGTGAAAGAAGTCCAATTGTGCCCTGGGAAACTATCTGTGATCAGTGGCTGAATGACTATTTGCCATATTAATTTGGATTATATAATTATAGATAGTAAGCAAAGTAAATATATACTTACGATGTTATAAAACCAATACGTTTGCACTCAGTTCATCTGAGGCTTAGTTGACTTCTGCAGTATTCTACCATATAATTTGTAGGAGTCATCAAACTTTTAAAAATGAATTGATCTAATAAAATATATGCCAGGTTTTTTTTAGTGCCTTATAAAGACGCCGCTGGAAAGGCATGACTACATTTGATGAGGGACCCCCAAAACAATGGCAAAGTGACTGTTGCCAGTAAGCACCCACTTTTATTAGATTATCTTTGATATAAAGATGGTCCATGTGAGTAATCATTCTGTGTATTCCCTTTAGGGTTGCCACTGACCATAATGTTGACAACACAACAGGTATCCTTAGAGAGTGGCTGAAGAATGTACAAAAACTTTATCACTACGTGGAGTGGAGGCCAATGGAAGAGCCCCAGTAAGTACTGGATCACTGGATATTTTTCCGGTAAAAGAGTGCAACAAAAGTAATATTTGAACCATGCTTCTCCAGCAGTTTTGGGGAATAACACTCTGCTCTATGAATCTGATGGGGGGGGGGGGGTCCTGTCCTGCTTGTTTTCTGTTCCTCTGGGATCTGCTGTAAGTAGGGTTGCCATCCCTGGGGACCTCCAAAACGGGAAAAATGTAGGACATCGTTTAAAAATGTAGGACTTTTCCATGTGTTTCCTGGCCAGGAAATTAAAAAAAAAAGTCCTACATTTTTAAACCTTGTCCAAGGCCTCGATGGGGTCTGGGAGACAGCGTCACCCAAGCCCCAGCGAGGCCTTGGAGGACTCCGCGATCGCGGAGCCCCAGCCAGGGCCTCGTGGGGGGGAATCCCGGGGGAATCCCCCGCCTCCCTGCGCGCCCGCGCCACCTTCCCCCGCCTCCTCTCCTCCTCCCTGCGCGGAGGAGATGCTGCCTCCTTCCACCTTCGCCTCCTCCGCACTGCCTGGGGGAGAGGGGGCAGAGGAGGAGGGTGGCGCGGGCGCGCGGGGAGGCACCGCCTCCAGCTTCGCCTCCTGCGCCCCAGGCAGGCCTCGCTGCCCTCTTCTTCCTCCCCGCCTCCCCGAAGTGGAGGAGGAGGGCAGCGAGGCCTGCCAGGGGCGCAACAACCCAGGCTGCAACCAGGGGGCTCCCGGTTTTGGGGCTGCACCCGTGCCGGGAGGGGCCCCGGGCCCCCAAAATCGGGAAGTTCCCAGTTGCAGCCAGGTTATGGGAAACCTAGCTGTAAGGGTGTTGCAGGAGTAGGGGATAGGGAGAAGAGAGACAAAGACAAGGGCCCACTGTAGCAAAATAAAATGTCCTGAAAATTAGGGTTGCAACTTTGCAGTTGCATAGAACTTTTCCATAGATAGCAGGAAGTTATTTTATTATGCAGTGGGCCCTTGGTATCTGCTGGAGTTCGGTTCCAGAACCCCCGTAGATACCAAAATCCATGGATGTTCACATCCCCTTAAATACAGTGGACAGTAAAATGGTGTCCCTTGAATAAAATAACAAAATGAAGCTTTGTATATATATTTTAAATATTTTCAAGCCATGGATGCTTGAATCTGTGGATAAGGACAGCCAACTGTAGCTGTATTCTACCCTTCATCTGAAAAGCTCAAGATGGTGTATGTGCCCCCCTCCATGTTTCCTTGCCAAAAGATAGGCCCACAGCTTGGAAAAACAGTTGCATTTTTAAATAAACAACATCCAAAATTCTCCAGGCAGCAAAGAAAATTGTGATTTAATGATGGCCTAAGGTCACTCAGTGTATTTCATGGCTGAGTGAGACTTTGAATTGTCTCCTTAGCCTAACCTCACTGGCTCTTAGATATCACTTAGTTTTGCTATAGTGAACTTCATGTGTGGGGCAGTTTTCTGATTACCGCAAATGGTTGAGCAGCAATATTGTGTCATAACCTGTGAGAGGAAATATATTAATATCCAACGGAGAAGTTGTTTTGCTGGATTAGATTTGGAGACCTCATGCCTAGCATTTATTTCGTACCTAAAGCAGCCAGAAAGTGCCTCAGATCTGGCACTTGGAGATATATTGCTTTTGTACATGGAGGTTTCCCCTTTTAAAGCTATCATTGCTAATAGACCTCAGTCCCCCCTGCCAAATTTCCTGATCTCTTTAAAAGCCACTTAAATTGGATGAGTATTGTGTCTACTTCCTTGTGTGAGTGAATTCTATAAGCAAGCTAATTTGTGTGACTGTTGTGTTGTGCAAGTCTAGAGGTCTAGGCTTTCTTTTTTGTTTGTTTTTAAATTGTAAACACTATTCCCTGTAATGCCCAGCACACGTGTTGGCCAGGAAATAGAGTGATGCTGTGTGTTCCACTAAGTCTTGGGTACACACTCCAGGAATAAATTTCAATGTGTTTTTCTTTGCTTAGAATATTCCTTCACATTTTCTACTATTTCCCTTTTAGGGCACTTGAGGTGACTAAGCTGTATTTGCTTCCTCCCTCTCCCCTTTTAAAATTAAAATACTGAAGTCAGAAAGTAAATAATACTGAGCAGTCCTGCAGGAGCTGCAATGTGCACTACTGCAAGATGGCAGTATTTTAAATTTCTTTTTTGTTTACAGGTCTTACCCTGAAGAGATTGGGCCCAAACATTGGCCAAACTCCAGATTTGCTCATGTGATGAAGCTGAGGCAAGCTGCTTTGAGAACTGCAAGGGAAAAGTGGTCTGACTATATTATGGTAAAGATAAACCTGTAGTCCTGGGAGGTTGGGCATTTTTTCTTTTCTTGATTTTAAGCAATGGACATTTCAGATAATTATTCTGTGTTTGGGTTGGTATAAAGAAGGAAGTTGGAAACATGAAATGTAGGCATCTTATACTGTGTTTGTATCCTTCCTCTAAATGCCGAAGGAGATGTGGTGGCTTAGTGGTAAAGATGCCAGTTCTGATGATTGGAAGGTTGGCAGTTTGAGGCCTGAGCGCTGCATGATGGGGTGAGCTCCCATCACTAGCTTCTGCCAACCTAGCAGTTCGAAAACATGCAGATGCACGTAGATAAATAGGTGCCACTACTCAGTGGGAAGGTAATAACGTTTGGTGCAGTCATTCTGGCCAAATGACCACCAGAGCAGTCCATGGACAACGCTGGCTCTTTGGCTTAGAAATGAAGATGAGCAACACCCCTTACAGTCAGTTACGACTAAACATTCATGTCAAGAGACTATCTTTACCTTTTCTAAATGCCAAATTTAGGAAAGTTACTTCTGTAGGTCATAACTCTGAGATTCTCCAGTGATTCTGCAGCCAGGAAGAATCTGAGAATTGTAGTCCAACAATAACTTCTAGGATTTACCCAGGTACCTATGTGGATATTGATACTGTTGACATGCATGCTTCTTTTTGATATATTCTGACTCCCATCCATGTTATCATGCCCTCCTAATTCTGGGAAATGTATTCTCTCATCGATGTTGCTCTAACCACTCCTTCCCACTGTTAGAAAATGAGATAGATTCCTACTTAATTCTGTACATCTCTTTCTTCATTAGGGATGGGAAAATGTGCATCTCTAGAATTTAAGATATAGCCTTGTTAGTCTGTAGTATCAGTATCAGGAATACCAGAGGGAATTATACAGGCTGCTCAGGGAATTTCCTATGGAGGCGCAGAACCAAATCTTTATTGACACACCCAAGGAGAATGTGAGAATGTCACACACCAAGTACATATATAAGTCTGTCCCTGGCTTACCACTCCACCAAATACATCTGAAAAAGTAGACTTAAGCCTACAAAAGCCTATCCTACTAACTTCTTTCTTTAGTTAGTTTCAAAGATGCTACAAGATCTTTCTACATCTCTAGATGTCATTGGACTGCAGCTCCCCTCAATTCTAACTATTGGCTGTGCTTGCTGTAAGGGGAGGTGGGATGGTAGTTGCTAAGCATCTAGAGAGATGCACATTCTCTATCCTCCTTTTTAGAAATGGTAGAGGGTAAGTGGATTCAAGAATCCCTTTAGTCAACCATCAGAGCCCTATTTAGCTTTATTAATATATACCTCAGTCTTCAATATCCAAGAACCTCTAGCGCAAGTTGTACTGCAGCTGAAAACCATAGGACAATTTGTTCCTCCAGTGATTAATCCCACCATTCTGTATACACTTACTTTCTAATTCCAACTGTGAGGTGGTTGATTCTTTTTTATGCTTAAGATGTTGGTTTTTAAGATAGGTTTTTAAATTCAGGCAAGAGAACCTTTGGCGACTGACTCATTACTGAAGAAGGGGCTTCTGATGGATGGATGTTGCAGTTTTGAATTGCTGTACTTTTTATTGCTTTTAACTAATTTGTATTCTAGTATTAGAATTTTTGTATATTTATCTGTATACTTTGAATTCATTTTGTTGTGAGCTGCCTCAAGTCCCAGTATGTAGAGAGATCTTGTAGCACCTTTGAGACTAACTGAAATAAAGAAATTGGCAGCATGAACTTTTGTAGGCAAACGTCTACTTCCTCAGATGCATTTGATGCACCTGGGCAAATAGACTTTTGTCTATGAAAGCTCATGCTGCCAACTTCTTTCTTTCAGTTAGTCTCAGAGGTGCTGCAAGATCTCTCTACATACTGATCTATAGACTAACATGGCTATATCTTTGAATTCAAGTCACGGTGTTTTGAAGAAGAGAGATATATCAGTCAAGTAAATGAATAAATGGGGCCCTAGCAGAAAAGGCCAGGGAGCAGGATTGGATGTAGTTCAAGTGATAGCTATGATCCAGTAATGGACCAGTTTAAACTACTTTTCCAATCCCACTGTAAAAAATACCTGGAGGTTTCTGCTCTTATTTGTGGACTAAATAAATCCTGAAGCTTCATTCCATTTCAGTGGTAAACAGTATCACTGTTTGGTATGTGCAAACAAGCAGATACAAAATTTACCAGTGTTTGTTCTTGGCTTTGGTACAGTGTAAATTTTGGTTAGCTTAATGTTGGTGGGTTGGTGATGGAAATCTCCATTTATTTTGCTCACTTTCCTACATCACAAGAGCTGGAGATGTGTAACACTTTTGATCCATTCTTGTTTATGGGACATTTAGACATCACTATCCTCATGATTTTTTTCAATCCTCTCCTTCTAGTTTGTAGATGCTGACAATTTTCTGACCAATCCAGATGTGCTGAATCTGATGATAGCTGAAAACAAGACCATTGTAGCACCAATGCTTGAATCTCGCTCTCTGTACTCTAACTTCTGGTGTGGAATGACACCTCAGGCAAGTGACTACTTATTGATACAGACCAAACTATGTATATAACGTTTCATATGTGGATGGATAAATGCAGACAGCCCCATGCCTCACAGAATTCTAGAGTGTAATCTTTGATTGTGGTAGGAAAGGAAAGGCGGCAAAGAATGAATGCATGAATAATAAAACATGCCCTATATGCATTCTGTGTTCTTTGCTGCATGTCTCAGGGAAGTATTACAGGTCAGAAATCTCTTATGGAGATTTACCAAAATTTCCTTGGAGGATCCAAGACTTTAGCTCTGCCCATATATTCTTATCTTTATGAGGATCAGAAATTAGCATCTTCATGAGGATCAGAAATGGCAAATTTAGTAATGGCCGTGTGAAGGAAATCGTACAGCCCTTGTTGTTGTTACCTTCAAGTCATTTCCATCTTAATGACAACCCTATGGCAAACCTATCACAGGGCTTTCTTGGCAAGCTTTGTTCAAAGGGGATTTCTCTTTGCCTTTCCCTGAGGCTGAGAGAATATGACTTGCCCAAGGTCACATAGTGGATTTCCATGACCAAGTAGGGATTTGAATACTGGTCTCCATAGTCATAGTCCAACGTTCAAATCACTACACCACACTGGCTCTAAACAGAGTTCTACAGCCCTTACAGCATATGTTGTACCATCATTAATCTGGTTATCAATATTTTGTTGAGAAAATGTAGCCCATGAAGGGAATTCTGAAAGGAGTTGTATTTTGCTGACTTCCTAGTTCAGAATAAAAAGCACTCCCTCCCCCCCGCTACTCCTCCAGTTTTTATGGTACATTTCCAGCCTAGTGATTTCACTCTGCTCTTGATGACTTTCCTCTTTTGGGAATTAAGTGCTGGTGTGCAGGCTGAGATCAGTGTGCAGCTGGAGCAGCATTGTCACAACCCCATCCTATTTGGTGTTTTGTTTGAGATGTGTTCATTAACTTGGCTTGCAGACATTTCTGGGGTTATATTTTTGACAAGTGGTAGCAGTTCCCAGCAGCTCCCTAGTGTATGGCTGGTAGCAGACAAACCAGAGCAACAAAGAGTTTCTCCATAAAAAGATGCTACTCCTGCTCTGTTTCTTCAGTGACTCAGCCTCTGTGTCATGCTCTGGAAAGCAGGTATTTTTCAGGTTGGCCACTTAGGCAATTGTTTCCATCACTGAAAGTGCTAAAGCTGTAAAAAAATTGTGGTATTCCTTCTTGGTTTTAAAAAACAGAGTTTCAAATTCCCTTTACCTCAGATACTGAGATCTATTCAATCCTTGATGAAGAGTGGTCTGATCCATTTCTGATGAGCCAGTGACACACAAACACCCTCTTCACTGTTTTGTTCACAGTCATGGTCTACAATGAGGCTATTGTCTTCTCTAAGCTATTAGAATCTGTCATGTGTACCTTTTTGTAGGTGAGAGCAGGACAGGTGCTGTTTGCAAATGAACTGTCTTTTTGTAATTTTGAGTGTGAGCAGCAGTAAGTTAGCTAAGAGATTTCTGGGCGGACAGAGGAGGTTTTTGTGGGACTGAGTTGGTGTCACTTCGACGCTAGCACTGAAAGTGTTCTTGCTTCCCATCAACTCAAACTTATGCGTTTCACAATTCACCAGTCTATTTTAAAAGACACCCTGTAGTGAAGTTAGGTACATTGAACAGTGCTATAGATTTCAACAACAGGTAATCCTGCTTTATTTATTTGACAGATTTATTTTCTGTCTTTCCTCCAATGAGCTCCAAGTGGTGAACATAGATCAGTTCTTCCCTGCCTTATCTTCACAGCCACACCTTGGGGTGCCTGAGAAAGAATGACTGGCTTAATTACCTCAGCGAAAACTAGGGTCTAGCTCTCTCGATGTCCACTCTGACACTGGCCCAATCCAACACCATACCTACTGTCCTTATCTTAAGAAATCTAATGTGAACGTAGTTCATTCTTCAATGATTCATTGATTCTTTTTGTTGCATTGGGTCCATTAAATAGTGCTTCATCTGAAGTATAGCATTCTTCCTGTTTTGGATAAGGTGCTGCTAAGGATATGATTTGCAATCTGGAATGTTTTTAGATCAAGCAGACTCTTTGAGGACGGTCCATGTGCCTTTGCTGGCACAATGTATCTTTCACCAGTTCTTATGCTGGTGTACCAGTTGTGGCCTCACAAGCAGGGAGCAAAAGATGGAGATTAGTAAATTTTAATGCTTCATTGACATTCTTTCTGAACCATTGTGAATAATCCTGTATGCAGGGATACCTTTTTTGAATATATTTTGGAAATTACAAGTAGTATAAAACAAACAAACCAAAATGGAAATTACTGACCAAAATAGTGAAGGGTCTGGAAACCATGGCCTGTGAATTCAAAGATATAGATCATGTAGCACCTTTGAGACTAACTGATAGAAAGATGTTGGCAGCATGAACTTTCATAGACTTAAGTGTACTTCCTCAGATGCATTTGGTTGCTATTAAATGTATGCCCTAAGAAGAGAGACTTGGGGAGTTGGATATATTTAGCCTGGAGAACAGAAGATTAAGAGGTGTTGTGATAACCCTGTTTAAATATTTGAAGGGGTGTCATATTGAGGATTGAGCAAGCTTGTTTTCTGCACCTCCAGAGAACAGGGCATGGAGCAGTGGATGCAAACTACAGAAAAAGAGATTCCACCTAAATGTTAGGAAGAACTTCCAGACAGTAAGATGTTTGGCAGTGGAACACACTCCCTTGGAGAGTGGTGGAGTTTCCTTCTTTGGAGGTTTTTAAACAGAAGCTGGATGGCCATCCATCAGTGGTGCTTTGATCATGTTTTCATGTACGAATGGCCCTTCTGGTCTCTTCCAACTCTATAATTCTATGATAGGGAGTAGTACAGCATGATGTAGTGGTTTGAGTGTTAGACTAGGACTCAGGGTTTGAATCTCAGCTCAGCCAGGGAAACCTGCTGGATGACCTTAGGCAAATCACACTCTCTCAGTCTCAGAGGAAGGTCATGGCAAATCTCCTCTGAATAAATCTTGCCAAAGAAACCCTATGATAGTGATGGTGAACGTTTTAGAGACCAAGTGTCCAAACTCAGTGGCATTTCCACACCGGGTGTTGAGGCGGGACATTCAAGGGGGCAGGGCTTTCAAAAGGCGGGTCTTTCAGGGCTGGGACTTTCAGGGGCAGGGCTTCCACTTTTCAGGGGCAGAACTTCCAGGTAAAAAAACCCAAGGCACACTCTCTCAGTCTCAGGCTAGCAATAGCAAACCCCTCTCTGATGAAACTTGCCAAGAAAACTTCATGTTAGTTTCACCATAGGGCAGTGATGTCCAAACTCTGGCCCTCCAGGTGTTTTGGTCTTCAGCTCCCAGAAGCTTCCAGATTCCCAGACCATTAGCCAAGATGGCTGAGCCTTCTGGACACTGAAGTCCAAGATACGTGGAGGGCCAGAGTTTGGACATCACTGCCTTAGGGTCAACATAAGTCAGAAATGACTTGAAGGCACCACACACACAAGTCACACTCTTAGCCTCAGAGGAAGGCAATAGCAAAAATCCCCACTGAAGTAATCTTACCAAGAAAACCCCAGGATAGGTTTGCCTTAAAGTTGCCATAAGTAGGAAACAAGGAGTCACACTCTCAACCTCAGAGGAAGGCAATTGCAAACTTCCTTAAAACAATGTCCCAAAATGGAGGACGTTATGGAATTCCTCCTGCTAAGAAAGAGGTGGAAAGGAGGGCTTGTCCTGGTAAAAGAGGATGGCTGGTCACCCTGGCCCAAAATGGAGGACATTGTCAAATTCCTCCTGAACAGAAAGAGATGGAAAAGGAGGATGGCTGGTCACCCTGACCCAGCCTGTTCTTTTACCTTCCAGTGAACGCAAACCTGGGGTTGTAAAGTCCTTCCTTTTGACAGAGGGTTAGGAAAGCCGGGCTCTTCTCCTCCCATTGGAGTCAACTGGGTGACCTTCAGAAAATCACAGTCTCTCAGCCTCAGAGGAAGGCAGTGGCAAACCTCTGAATAAATCTTTCCAAGAAAATCCCATGATAAGTTCGCCTTATATTGGAAACAACTGGAAGACACACAACCACGAAAAAATACAGTTCCCAGAATCCTATAGCAAGGGGCGGGATTTCTGCCCAGTAGGCCTGCATGTGGCCCAGCTCCTTGTCAAGGCCCGGTTTGCCACAGGACCTCAGTTTCCTGATTTATAATTTGTTACTGGGTGTTAGCTATAGCTCAGCAGTAGAAGACAAGACAAATGGATCCTTGAACAGTTCAAACCCGAAATCTCCTTGGAAGCCAAGATGATCAAATTGAGGCTGTCATACTTTGACCACTTAATGGGAAGGTAGGAATCACTAGAAAAGATAATAATGCTGGGAAATGTAGAGGGTAGTAGAAAGAGAGGAAGACTATCCAGATGGATAGATTCAATCAGCAAGGGCACGGACATGAATTTGCAGGAACAAAGCAGAGAGGTGGAGGATAGGAGATCTCGGAAATGTTTCATCTATAGGGTTGCCATGAATCAGGGTCGACTTGAGGGTAGTTAACAACAACAAGACTCTCAAATGACCCCTGCCCTCAAATTTTGGACAGTACTTTTTGATATGTCTCCATCATGCTGAAAATATTGTTGGCTTTAATTCTCTTGAATTCTTGTATAAGTCTTGTTCTACTATAATTTGTTGGCTCTTACCCATTGTTCATATGTTTGTTTTATATTGTTCTAAAAAGTCATTACTGTATTTGATTAGTATTGCTGATAGTGTTAATAACAATAGTAATAAAAGTGAGCAAAAAGAAATTCATAAACTGCAACTTCATCCAGAAAGTGTGTCTCATTTGAGATAAACTGTGAATTTCCTTTATTCCAGGGCTATTACAAGAGAACACCAGACTATTCCTTGATCAGGGAATGGAAGAGGACTGGTTGCTTTGCAGTCCCAATGGTTCACTCCACATTCCTCATAGACCTGAGGAAAGAGGCATCGGATAAATTGATGTTTTATCCCCCACATCAGGATTATACCTGGACTTTTGATGATATCATTGTCTTTGCCTTCTCAAGTCGCCAGGCAGGTGGGTAACATGAAATTGGATAAGAAATGTGGTAGAAATTACCATATGTGTGTTGTGTGCCTTCAAGTTGTTTCCGACGTATGGCGACCCAAAGGCAAACCTATCATGGGGTTTTCTTGATCAAAGGAGGTTTGCTATCGTCATCTTCTGAGGCTGAGAGTGTTACAGAACTATAAGTCGACCTCATGTATAACTCAAGGGCAGGTTGTAGGGCCAGGATTTGGATATGACCCAAGGATATGTCAAGGGTAAAACTTAGGGGCATGTAACAAATGGAATGATGGAAAGGAAAGCAATCTCAAAGAATTTCCTATATTTTGACAGACATTACTGCTTGTGCGCACTCTAAAAGCTGGATGGAGGAGGAGGGGACTACAGTAAATCATGGCTGTGTGATGAGGCAACTAGGCACAGATGGAACACATGTGTCAGAAAGGATGAAAAGGCAAAACAAAGAAAATGACAACTATGTTAGCAGTTATTATAGTCTTTAACTTAAATGTGGTAACTTTGCCTGATTTTAACCCAGAAAAGCTGACAAACATACATAAATGTTTAATCAAATCCTTTGAAATCCTACTGCTGCTGCCATTTTCCTGCCCAGGCATTAAAAAAGGTCAGAAGCAGTTCCATGGCATTGAGCATAGAGGGAGTTCATGCTTCTTTAAGGTGATCTCGGGACAGACTAACCTCTCACTTTTCACCTCTGTTCGCAGAAGGGGATGGTTCCTTGCTTGATGAGAGTTAAAGTATAGTGCTTACATTGACCTGTGGATAAGTCAACCCAGATTTTTGGGATCAATTTTTGACTAAAATGTTTTATACTGAGTATATATAGTGAACAGTACCTAAATTGCAAAGCCCAATAGATAGCAGCACCAGGAACTTAATCAGGAACCTATTTTTAACCTGTACCTACCATGTGATCAGAATCCTGATTGCACATGTTTTTCACTCTGTTACTCAAGTAACACAAAGAATATGGATGCTAACAGAAACAGGGAGATTTTGAAAGACACTGGGGAAGAAGAGGAAGCAAGCCACACATTTTCCTTTGAGCACTGGGCTCCTTGCCAGCAAGGGACCTGGAGCAGTTGTGGAAATGGAACCATTGATAATCTGGGCCTGCATATGGAAAAAGCCCCACTTGTTGGGAGCACACTAGAACTATGGTGGCAAACCTATGGCACATGTGCCAGAGATAGCACGCGAAGCCATTTTTTTTTTGGCACATGGAGGGTGGGGAAGAGGAGGAACAGGCGCACACTTTTTCCTCTTCATCCCCCCAGGCCTTCAGCTGTCTTTGGAGAGGCAGCTGAAGACCTGGGAAGGCGGAGGAGAAGTCCCGACCCAGAGGTCTCACCCCCTGGAAGTCCCATTCCCACCCCCAAACACCTTTTAGTTTGGGCACTCAATCCCTAAAAGGTTTGCCATCAGTGCACTAGGACATTCCAAAATGTTTTGGGAGGGCACGTCAAAACAATCTTAGTGTTTATTTAAGCAGTAGTCAAAAGTGATGAAATGTTACATCTGGGACTCCAAAATGGTGCCAGTGACAGTTTGCTTTGGCTTTCCATTGCTTTGGAGAGCCAAAAATGATGATATCTGGCCCTCAAATGTTGGTGTGTTTAATACATTTCTATTGATGTTTTCATATTTCTATTGATGTCTTATTTGAAATGATGCTTTAAAGTATTTGAATATATGTTTAATGCATATGTAATGTAATAATTTTACTATGTTTTATTGGCTTTTAAATATCTTGCAAGCCACCTTGCTTCCTCATTTCCTTCTAATCACCAGATACAAAATCCTCCGTCCCTTGCTATTTTTTCTACTCATAGTTTTTTATATATAGCAGGGAGGGATAATATTTGTTGTTGGACTGCAGTTACGATTAGCCCTAGCCAGCATAGCAAGTGGTGAGGGGGCTGGTGTGAGTTATAGTTCAACAACACAAGGGGGGGGCATTTTCCCCATATCTGAGCTAGATTGTGAGTTTTGTCCTGTTTGCTAAGTTCAGTGCCAACAGAAACAGGGTATTGTCTTAGGTGTCATGGCAAACAGTAGATTCTGGTGCTTGCTTTCCTGTCTTCTTCCCCCTTTATGGCCCTCGGCCCTGCCAATCAACTAAATAGGATGGGACACACTGCATTTTGCATTGCACTGATTAGGAAGGATTAAGTGGAGGTAAGTTGGAGGTCCAAATTTTAGTCTCAAAGAGGGTAAAGAGGATTGCCATGGCAACTGCCTTTGCTTCATTAAAGGAGGCCACCTCACATGCCTGCCCCTTTCTCATTATCTCCAGATATTCAGATGTACATCTGCAACAGAGAACATTATGGCTATCTTCCTGTGCCATTGAAAGCTCAGCAGACCCTGGAGGATGACATTGACAATATTGTTCATGTGCTCATTGAGGCGATGAGTAAGTACAATGTTTGGCATTACACATAACAGTTATATGTTCAGCCATTTTGGATTAAGATGCTTCAGGTACATCTGTGCTGCTGCTCAGCTGATATGTGAACATCTTGTATGAAGGTTATGTATATTGTTCTAGCAATATACATAAAGCGATGCACTTCTGATTCAATGAAGTGAGCAGGAAAAAGTTCCAAGAGATGATATGATGATCATCAAACGATGATTAAAATGTGATGGATTCAAATCAGAGCTTGGAATGCAAAGTTGCTTTTAAAATGACAGCGACAAGGATCCAGCAGGCCCTTGGCCAAAGAAGTAACTTTTCTGGGTTATGGTTCAAACTATGTAATAGTTTTTATACTGTTAATTTGTGCACTTTGTTTTACATGTGTATTTTAACTGATACTTCTTTTTAAGATGGATTCTTAAGTACACTCGTCCCTCCCCGTTTGCAGCTTTGACTTTAGCCGATGTGATTACTGTATATACTCAACTATAAGTTGACCTCATGTATAAGTCGAGGGCATGTTTTGGGGCCAATATTAAGGATTATAATATGACCTGTGGATAAGTCAAGGGTAAAACCTAGGGGCATGTAACAAAGGATGTAAAAGATCAAGCAAACAAAACAGTGCCAAAGAAAATTACAAAATTACTTCAGGAATAACTATGTTTATGCTAAAAGCTAGAAGGATGGGAGAAGAGAGAGGATCGGTGCTTCCATGACAGATTGCACTCTTGTGTTTCAACAGGGGATGGTTCTTTGTTTCTTTATAAGAGTTAAAGTACAGTATTTACATTGACTCATGGATAAGTTGACTCTTTTAGGAGGGTCAGTTTTTTTGACTAAAATGTCTAGACTTAGACATGAGTATATACAATATTCACAGATTTTATTATGCTCTCTCTATGGATATCTAGGTCCTCCAGCACAACTCTGTGGTCACCTTTAACCAAAAGTTGTGCCGAAGGATCTAGAGATTCCTAAAGAGAACACTCCACTAGGCATTTGTAGCTTCTCCTGCGCAATTCTGTTGTTAGTATCTGGCAGATGTTGACCATGGAATTGCATTGGAGGACCTAGAGATTCCTAGAATAGTGTTCTCTCAGGTAAAACATAGTGTTTTTCTTATTTGCGGTTCACATTCACGGGAGACCTGTGCCCCTAACCCCAGTGAATGTGGAGGGACAAGTGCAAAATCTTTTTGTACCACTTAGAGCTTGACCAGACAGAAAAAAGAGAATGAATAAATATTTCTGTATTGTACAGTGGGCCCTCGGTATCTGATGGGGTATGGTGTCAGGACCTCCTGTACTTATGAAAATCTGTGGATCATCACGTCCTGTTAAATACAATACTGTATGGCAAAATAAAAGCTTGCTTTTGGGAATTATTTTTTAAAAATACTTTCAAGCTGTGGATGGTGGAATCCATGGATATAGAATCTGTGGATAATGGAGGGCCAACTGCACCACCTAATCTCAGTTCTGCTTAGTCACGGACAATACTGAGTTAAGAATTGCATGGTCCAATGCCATGGCCTCATGTTTTCCTTCTGCCGTCATCCCCCGTTACAAAAATTTCCCTCTGCTCTTCCAAGCTTTCCTTTAACCATGACATAGCATTAGGTCTGTGTCATCACTAACTTTGTCAATTAACTGTTCTTTGGAAATTAACTAGTATTTAGTTGATGTTAAAGAGAATTGACAGGAGTTTGAAACCAGAATTCTGAAGTGCTCTTGAACAGTCTAGTTGAAAAGGAAGCCTCATAAAGGCTAATAAGTGATTGAGCAGCAAATTCTTTCAGGTTCTCTTTTGCTCACTCAGCTGTCCATTGGAAAAAGAGGCTGCCACAATGAGTAGCCACATTTTTCACACTTCCTGATGCCACTTGGGTGATACCATCTATACTTGTTGCCGAGGCCAGGCCTGAGCTACTTTAAGCTCTGTCCTCCTCCATTGGGAGCCCTTATCTGATCAGTCTTGAGAAGTGGGACTGATGTGTATGAGGACATTGATCCCACTGTGCTTCTGATTAAGTAATTGGGAGCATCCCTGACCTTGGTGTGGGATGGAATTAAACTAATTTCTTTTCTGGTACTGTATAAGTGAAAATGGTTATTTAAATTTAAATCTAATCACAACCCAGTCCACAGTTTCCATTCATTTTTGAGGATATCAACACTAACCACAAAAAGATCTTTTCAAAAGTAGATGCAGTTCAAAGATATAGCCATGTCAGTCTGTAGAATCAGTATATAGAGAGATCTTGTAGCACCTTTGATACTAACTGAAAGAAAGAAGTTGACAGCATGAGCTTTTGTAGACTTTAGTCTACTTCCTCAGAAAGCCCTGCCATAAAGTCACCATAAGTTGGAAACAACTTGAAGGCACACAACAGCAACAAAGGCTTTTGCAACAAAGCTATTGGTAAGCTTTTTTCTTTTAAAAGTATACAACAAACAGCCTGTAGCATACTATGTCTGCTACGTTATGCACAGTTAGGTGGAAGCAAGCCTTGGGCAGTGGAAACTGCTTCTCAGTAACCTGAATATAGACCAGCTTGTAAAGAGGCTGCTTGGCACAGTGCAGAACTTAGTGCAAGGCTATGCATCTCCCAGGTGAGCAGCTTGAAAGATTTCTCTAATGCACATGGATTTATGGCTCTTTCTCCTTTCTTCCAGTTGACCACCCTCCAATTGAACCTTCAGAGTTTGTCACAGTTCCCCCAAAGCACCCAGACAAGATGGGATTTGATGAGGTAATAGGACACCTTACTATGCTGGTTTTGTAAGTAGGCGAATGGAGAGGATAGCATTCAGTAGGAACTTAAATTAGCTGACTTTAGAAATGTCATGGTCTGAGCTGAGCATGTGTGAGAAGTATATATATACGTGTGTTTATCAGTCATTAGTCATTTCTGCCTTTTTGTTAGTTCTAACTAGTTAGTGTTACTGTAATGTGGAGTTTACCTCTCTCCTCCCCCTTCCCCTCCTGCCAAATTGGTCAACATGGTTGCCTAAGATTTTTGTATGTTTTCATTTTAGTTCTCTTATTTGGTTTTTAGCAAATAGCAGTTTCTAAGAAAAGCCATTATTTCTTAACTTGTGGTCTGGGACCAATAGTCATCTGTGATATTTTTAGTCTCTGAGCGCTCAATGAATAGAAATGTAAGGAGCTGGGTGCCATTTTTTTTCCTAGAGCAAAAAGCAATTTTAATACTGAATGTAGGAAGAAAGTGTTACAAAGGAAAGATGGGCCTGCTACATGGGCCTGCTACATGCAAATGGTAAGGGCTGGGAAGAATATCAGTGAGAGGATGATACTCCTTCCCTTGCCCAGCATTTCTTTCCTATCAATGCTGTGCTAGCAGTTTTTAATATTCTCCCAATCTCCAGGCTGGGTTCTGGGTTTCAGAACAAGTTTACAGTGGAATAGCCACCATAATGGGGGAGATTTTTAGAGAAGAACTGATGGATGCAAGGCGGCAAGAAGGATAATTTAATTTGGTCCAGCCTATGAATGCTGACCTTTAAGTAAGTTCTGCATTTCTAAAAACACTATTGACCTTCCACTTCCTATGGGTAAGAAATCAGGACTGGAAGTGTAGCTGAAACTAGGGAAGTTATTTTTTTGCTGAAGTAGGGCAAGTTACAGTTGGTTGATCTCACATCTCAGCGTTATCAGATATTGCCCAGGAGGTAAAGGGAGAGCAATCCAATGTTTCTCTCATAATGCCTAATTCCAAACTAGTGAAAGTTTCCAAACTAATTCCAAACTAGTGAAGTCTAGTGAAATCTTAGAAGCCAGAATGGGAGCTGAATAAGATTTTGACGAGGGAGGCAGGATTTCAAGAAGCTTTGCAGTTCTTTATCTGTCTCCATGATTTGCAGAAGTGGCATAAATAGCACAGTACAATTAAGAAGCATATTTGCTTAACTTCTCCCTCTTGTGACCTTTCTGCCATTGCTTCTGGTTTCATTGTTGTTATCCACCCTCGAATTGATCTCGACCCATGGCAACCCTGTAGATGAGACTCCCAATGCTCCACTGCTCTGCTCAGGTCCTGCAAATTCATATCCATGACCTCCTTAATAGAGTCCATCCATCTAGCATGTGGCCTTCCGCTCTTTCTGCATCCCTCTACCTTTCCTAGCATTATTGTTTTTTTCTAGTGAGTCATGCCTTCTCATGATGCGGCCAAAGTACGACAGCCTCAGTCTAGTTATCTTGACTTCCAGGGAGATTTCTGGTTTGATCTGCTCTAAGACCCAATTGTTTGACTTCTTGACTGTCCATGGTAATCTCAGCACTCTTCTCCAGCACCACATCTCAAATGAATTAATTCTCTTCCTATCTCCTTTCTTAACTATCCAGCTCTCACATCCATACATAGTAATTGGGAATACAATGGCTTGTATGACTCTAACTTCCATGCTCAGTTGTATGTCATTACATTTTAGGATATTTTCTAGTTCTCTCCTAGCTGCCCTCCCCAATCTTAGTCTTCTTATGATTTCTTCACTGCAGTCCCCACTCTGATCAATATTTGATCCCAGTCATGAAAATTATTTTACTGTTTCTATTTTCTCACTGTTTAGGTTGAATCTGTGTAAATTTTCTGTGCTCATTATTTTTGTTTTCTTTATGTTCAACAATAAACATGCCTTTGCACTTTCCTCCTTGATCTTCCTTAGTAGTTGTTCCAAGTCTGTGATTTTTCAGCTAGTAGTATGGTGTCATCTGCGTATCATAGATTGTTGATATTCCTTCCTCCTATTTTCACTCCTCCTTCTTCTGTCTCCAATCCTGCTTTTCCTATACTGTAATATGTTCTGCATACAAATTGAACAGATAGGGTGAGAGGATGCAACTTTGTCTGACCCCTTTGCCAATTGGAAACCATTCTGTTTCTCCATGTACTGTCCTGATAGTGGCCTCCTGTCCTGAGTAAAGATTCCTCATTATGACTGTCAGATGTGTTGGCACTTCCATGTCCTTAAGGGCATTCCATAGTTCCATGCTTCTGGTTCCCCACGGTTTAAAGTGGGTACTGCCCTCCACTTTGAGAACTGCTGACATAGGAAAATAAGTATGCATCACAGTGATCTTTTGTTCATTGAATAAAGAGCTCTCTGCATAGGAAGACTGAAATGTCTGTCATGCATTTGTGAAAGGACTCTCCTGGAGGTGGTAGCACTAATAGCACTGGGATGTGGCTGTTCAATTTTAACTTTAAGCAGTTGGAGTATTAGTTTGGCAAGTTTATGAAATTAAATGCAGGGACACTACCTGGTTGTGTGACAGGCACTCTGCATTTGGAGTCCATCCTGTCTGTCTGACTTTTATTTTTAAAATGTGTTTTTCCTTTGTGGCTGCTTCATTCTATTTGCCAGCCTTATTTATTTGTGTCGTGTTTGAGAAAAGTGTGGAGTCTAACCTGGGTTTGTATTTGCCAGTGTCTTCTCCCTGGATATCAAGACTGCACTTGTTCTTCCTTGCCTTCAACAAGCACTACACGGTTGTGCTCATTGATGCTCTTGGCTCTATGGGTGCATTTGTGAGTGACTGACTTGGGTTAGGTGGCAGAATTTTTCCACTCTCTGCTTTTTGAAATCATGGACTGTACCTAGAGTTCAGCCTAGATACCTGTCAGTGAATTTGTAGTGCAAACACAGTGCAATAACTGCTTATATCCAGACAGATTGAAAAAAACCAGAAAGTCCCATTTTTTGTTCCTGTTCTTTCAGATTTTATTTGGGAGATCCATACCTGTTTTGTTTATGTCAGAATATTTTCTGCTAGCTCCTGGTTTGATCAGAGATTTTTTTGCCAGTTCCCCAATTTGGTTTATTTAACCCTGTATAAAATCAGAAAGAACAGGAACAGGAATCTGGATCTCTTCAGTCTAGATGCTCTTTTTCTCTTACACACACACACTGAGGAAGGTCCATATCTGAATGGTAAAATACCTGGTTTTCATCCCAAAGGGCCCGGGTTCAATCCCTGGCATCTCCTGGACGGAGTAGGAGGAAAGGCACATAGAGAGCTGCTTCCAATCATTGTAGTCAATGCAATGGAGTCTGACTGTGTATAAGGCATGTACATGTGTTTGTGTCTCTGTGTGATTATCTATTCTTGCTTCCACTATTTGTTTTGTGTGTGGGGGGGGGTGTCTTGGAACATTTCCCCTTCAAATTCTCGTTTGTCTTTCTTTAGATTTTCATGATCAATCTCAAGCGTCGGAAAGACAGGAGAGATCGAATGCTGCAAACTCTATATGAGCAAGAAATTGCAGTCAAGTTAGTGGAAGCTGTGGATGGAAAGTAAGTTGATGCCCTTCTCCCTTTCACCCAGTTTCTTCCTGTTTGTCTTTGTTTTTCCCATTTTTTTCTTTTAAAAGTATGGCCACTTATATTTTAAACATTTTTGGTACAGAGTTTGAGTATTCTACCTTAACCTGAGTTGTTTCTCTGCATTCTGCAAACCCGTGTTTAAGTGATTTATCCCTTGTTTCTTGCAGAGCACTGAACACAAGCCAGCTGAAAGCTCTCAATATAGACATGCTTCCTGGTTATCGGGATCCTTATTCCTCACGAGTGCTGACCAGAGGGGAGATTGGATGTTTTCTTAGCCACTATTATATCTGGAAGGAGGTGGTGTATATGTCTGCTTGTCTTGACGTTTATCAAGAAGGAAATATACTATGTAGAATGCAATCCAGTTAAAGAAAATTTTATTGCTTATGGATGAAAGCAGTATTGCTGGAGCAAGATGCAAACTTTGTTTTTAGACCATGCACTTGTATATGAGAGAATAAATGCCTCTGATTCTAATACCTGCAGTTCTTAGAACCAGTTGTTTAAAAGTAGTATTTTGATATATTTTCAAATTCTGATGCTGAGAGATACTTTTAATTTTTTTAAATGACTAAAATGTGTTAGTTGATTATTCTAACCATTTAAGCAGTTAATGGGAATAAGCTGTTTTTTAAATTTTTATTTACAAACAAAACATGACAACAAACAGTTGTTGAACAAACTGTTAGCCACAGATTCTGTAGCCTCAAATTCACCAGCCATGGATTCAACCATCCAAGGCTTGAAAAGATTTAATCCACCCCCCCCCCAAAAAAAAGCAAACCTTAATTTTACCATTTTATATAAGGCACACGGTTTCACTGCCCCGTTGTATATAGTGGGACTTGAAGATCCACATATTTTGGTATTCATGGTGTGGTCTGGCCCACTGTACTTCTAAAAAAGGCTGCTCTTTCTATACTATGAAGATTCTGTAAGCCACTGAAGAAGTTGGAAATAGCCCATGTTTTATACCAACTGTCGATCTCATAACAGTACTTACAGCCAATCATGCTGGATTTTTTGTTTAACAACTAGTAGTTGTTCCCCATTGGCCAAGCAAAGCTTTTCCAGGTAGTCTTTCGTTTGCCTCTGAGAATTATTGGATACATAGCACTGGCTCAACTTTACTTTTTTCTTGTAAGAAATTTTCTCCATTTGTATTAGATAAGCTGAAGATATCACACATTTTAGAGACATTCTGGTCAAATTTTCTCACATCATATACTCCAGTAATGGCAAACCTATGGCATGCGTGCCAGAGGTGGCACTCAGAGCCCTCTCTGTGGGCACACATGCTGTTGCCCTAGCACAGAGTTTGCCAGAGTTTCTTACTTGAAAGCCAGAGGGACTTGGCACTTTGCAATAAATAAGTGGGGTCTGGGTTGCAGTTTGGGCACTCGGGCCTGTTACAGACTGCCAAAATAAAGCTGCTTCGGGTCTCTTTGGAGGTATGCTGTTTAAATGATGCATGCACCCTAAGAATCCAGAAGCTGCACCAAAGTTGCACTCCAGTGCTTAGGTCTGGAGTGTGGCTTTGGCGCGACCTCTGGACTCTTAGGACCCATGCATCATTTAAACAGCATACCTCCAAAGAGACTCAAAGCAGCTTTATTTTGGCAGTCTGTAACAGGCCTCGGTCTGTAAAAGGTTCACCATCACTGATATACTCTGACCCTTCAGCAAAGAGAGTACTTGTTGTCCAATTAGAAAATTCCAGTCTTTTGTTTGTTGAGTGGAATTTTGTGCTGGCAATCTACTGAGCCTTAAACGTTTATTAAAACAATTTGTTAAAATTATTTCAATTACTTAGATGGATATGCCCGAAGTGGCATTTTATAGATCTACTCCAACAGTTCCCATTATCTCTAGTCATCATATGTATGCATATATTTATGGCATTTGAGAATTGTGGAAGTTGAAATCCATATCTGGAAGTGTATGGAAGATTGATATAGCTCCCATATGTGGACAAACACATCTGGAAGAAACTACTTCTGTTGTGGTTGCTCGCAGTCTTGCAGTAGGCAGTATCATTTTAGGCAAAAATACAGTAAATCCCATTGACATTTTTTCAAATTGTTTCTTTAAGGTGGTGAACAGGGAAATGGAAAAGACCCTTGTCATTGAAGATGATGTCCGCTTTGAGCATCAATTCAAGAAGAAGCTCACAAAATTGATGGATGATATTGAGAGAGCTCAGCTTGACTGGGAACTCATGTAAGTACCAGTCCAGCTAATCTCACCTGCTGAAGGTCTCCCCTCAGTGGAGCTAAGTAAAAGTCTGCAGGCTTGCCTCCAAGAGTTATCAGTTCTAATATTGAAGAATGGGAGGAGTGTATTGGATCACCTAGTTCTTTGTATAATGAAGAATAGCTCTGGAAGGAGGGGTATCATTGACATGTTTCTCATATGCATGCCAAAAATGGCATGTCTTGCTCTGAATGTGGTCAAAGAGTAAAGCATCGTGAGAACATTAGATACCTTTATTTGCATTAAGTCTATCCCTCTGTGGAAACCTGCATTCAGATAAAACATCTCTGTGAAGCTGATATTTGGTATAACCATTGTACAGTGGTACCCCGGGATACGAATTACCCAGGTTACGAATTTTTCGGGTTACGAAAAAATCCCATAGGGATTTATTGTTTCGGCTTACGAAGGTTTTTTCGGGTTACGAAAAAACCCCGGCGCTGTTTTCAATGGAGCCGCGGCTTTTTTTCCATTAGCGCCTATGGCAATTCGGGTTACGAAGGTTTTTCGGGTTACGAAATTAGCCGCGGAACGAATTAATTTCGTAACCCGAGGTACCACTGTATTTAGCCTAACATAGCAGTAGCTCCAAAAAGCCACCTCGAGGTTGATGGGTTGAAATATGGGGACCTGGTAAAACTGAGATGTGAACAAGTTTGAGGATGAAAACATTAGCTGTGAGCTAGCTTATCTTGGGTCCAGGATTTTGCAGACCATCTTCTTTCATTAATATTCCCCATGAACCAACATGCCAGACTATGACTGATGTATCTATGTAACTTGTTGAACTTGATATAGCATTATCAATCACCTTTCTGGGTTAATTGTAACATGTTCTTTCTATATCCTATTGGATTGTTCTGTGTTTAATAAACTTTGGATTATTGTAATTTTACATGAAGAGCTATGGAGTGGGAGAACTATGAGAATTTCCAGGTCTGTGGAGTTGGGGATCCTCTTTCTAATTTATAACACCTTGAAAGAATTTAAATATTGAGAGAATTGTTACTGGAGTTCCTAGGGCTGAAAGAAAATAGCTGTCAGTGAATTAATGCCAAGGAGAAAACCAGTTGATATATCTCACATGTGGTATGTACCATTTGGTATTACACTCATCCCTCCACATTCGCTGAGATTAGGACACAGGACCTCCCCCACCCACATGAATGTGGAAAAACCACAAATAATAAAAACACTATGTTTTTACCCGAGAGAACACCTCTCTAGGAATTTCTAGGTCCTGTAGTGCAACTCTGTGGTCAACATCTACCAGACATTGACCATAGAGTTGCGCTGAAGGGCCTACAAATGCCTAGTTAAGTGTTCTCTCTAGGAATCTGTCAGAGTGACTTTTGATTAAAGTTGACCATAGTTGCACTGGGGGACCTACATATTCCTAGAGAGAACATATTAATAAAATCAGTGAATAACCATACTCACAAAAGTCAAAGCCGCAAATGTGGAGGCACAAGTTTAGCTGGCCTAGCGTAGTGTTGACATAATTGAATGATGCAGAGATTTTACAAGCAGCATACTTTGGGCTAATTTTCTTCTCAAAGGGGAAGCAACAAGTAATTTGAGCAATTTTCTTCCTGCTGCAAAAAGGTCTGCAGAAACTGTGTTTTTGAAGACAATTTGCAGTTTGAGACTTATTCTGAGTAATACTTGCACATAGTATTTTTGCACAGAAAACAGCCTTTTCTATGCAGTAAAAACATTTCTTGATATTATTTCTTTCACAGAAAATACTGTTTTCTGTGCAAAGATTCCACATATGAATTTTGTGCAAAATAAGACCTACACTGATGATTTTCATCAGTACAAGTTTCTTCTCATCAATGTTTCCTGAAATTCTAAAACCATTGCATCTATTTTACAAATATGTTTTAAATTCCTTCCATCCACAGGATATGTCTAGATGGATTCTTCAAAGAGAATCACAGAAGGCAGGGTTGCACCATTATACGTAGTAGTCTGATCTACTTAAAAAGGAAGGAAAGAGGGAAGGTGTCTTTAACACTAACTGTTCTATTTTACCTTGAGCTTTCCCAGATTATGGCGGATATTATAAATATTGGACACCTGTAGTCAAACATCCCAGGTACACTGGTGTTTCCCAAGTCCCTGAAAACTGGCATGCCTTTTTCCTGAACATTGGAGACGCATTTTGAGTTTGCACTTGAAAGAGTTTACTTTTAGTACATAGCCAATTACTTGTCCCCAGTAGAAAGAGACAAGACCAGATACAGAGATATATCAGGCAGTCGCCTCTGGTACCACTTTGGAGCCCATAGGAAGATTTGTTTCTTGTGGTACACAGCCTGGGAATTACTGGCTGTTACTCACTTTAAATTTTGTCTAGTGATGCAAATCTTCTGGAAGGTTTAAGGCTAATTTTCTTGGTTTCTTTTTAATAGCAGGGCATGACCGGTCCATCCCCATCTTCTCTGCTTGCACCTGCATTAACTGTGCATGCCTTTGCACTTACTCCTTGGATATCACTCTTCCATTCAGAAAGCTCAGAGCTTCTCTCATAGATCTCTCAGCATCTCTCATCCAGGCACTGCTTGAGATTTACATATGCTTTAATACAAAGGTGCTCCTGCCTTTAAGTGCTTTAAGTGCACTGTGATCATATGTCAATTGAATGTCATTCATGTGGCACTGCCTGACTTTTGTTTGCTTGTTTGTTTGTATTCTAGATACATTGGCCGGAAGAGGATGCAGGTGGAACGCCCTGAAAAGGCTGTTCCCAATGTCATGAACCTTGTGGAAGCTGATTATTCTTATTGGACCCTGGGCTATGCTATCTCCTTGCAAGGAGCTCAGAAGCTGATCGAGGCGCAGCCTTTTGGGAAAATGTTGCCTGTAGATGAATTCCTGCCAGTCATGTACAACAAGCACCCTGTGTAAGTTATGTGCCTGTGTTACCTCTTTCACTTGCATTGAGTTGTAAGTCAGTGTTGTATCATTGAGCTCAACAGTATGGCAAGATGGTTGCATATATGTTTTGATCATGAATAGCTGCCTCTTCCCATCAGTTGAACCCTGGGGTTCCCACCAGATTGTGATGGGGGCTGAACACCGCTCCCCTGTCTAGTGAGAATTTATTAGATTATCCAGCTCCAGCTGCTCTTGGGTAGTGACCTGGTAGACAGGAGCAAGTGTCGTCTGTCAAAAAGACAAGAAGATGAATATAGACCAGGGAGGATGGACACCAGTATCAGGTGGGATTACTTCCAATGGGAATGAGGTATTAAATCACAAAGGATTTGGTTTGAAACACACTAGAAAAACTTTAACAGCAAGGGCTAGAAATGTGATCGGAGAGGAACAGGGAAAATGGATAGTAGGATGTAAATGATGACGGGTCTATCGATTGTGTCCATAGCCTTAGCACCAATAATGTTTGTCTGCTTAATTTTTAAATAATTAAATAATATGTGAGGTGAGTGATATCAGAAGAAATTGGTTGTATTCCAGTTTTATAGCTTGGTATCACCTGATGCCTGTGAATTGTGAATCATTTTAGCACATTAAACTGCCCTGGGGAATTAACATATATACGGTATGTTCTACACATAAACAGTAGAAAATCTGTATGCTTCCGGACAGAAAGCTGTGTCCCTTAGCCTGCCCCAAAGGAGATAGTGAACCTTTGGCATTTCAAGGTCTTGGACGTCATCTCCACCAAGCCCTAGCTAGCATGGGCAGTGGTAAGAGGTTGTGGGAGTTGTAGTTTGAATCTTATGAGGGTCAGTTTCCTCACCTAGCTATTATAAAATACCAGATTTTTTTTCAACCTGCATAGTTTTAAATTGCATTGCTAAAGCATTCTTGTTTTGCCTATAGCAATGTTGATGATGTTTTCCTATCTTCTCTTTAGGGCCAAGTACATGGAATACTATGAATCTAGAGACTTAAAAGCTTTCTCTGCAGAACCTCTACTAATCTATCCAACTCACTACACTGGGCAGCCAGGATACCTGAGTGACACAGAGACCTCAACAATTTGGGACAATGAGACTGTGGCCACAGACTGGGACAGAACACTCTCTCGAAAAACACGTCAGCAGGGCCAGATCCACACAGATGCCCAGAACAAGGATGCTTTGCCACCACAACCCTCTCTTGATGCATCATCCGCCAGGGATGAACTATGACTGTTCAGTTGTCCAAGGGACTTTGTTAGGATTGGCAACAGTAGGAGTTGCCTCACGTTCCATCCTTTCTTGGCCTAGAATCTTCCAGAGAGATGTGTGCTCTCTTGGCTGGCAAGCACAGTCGGTTCCAGCCAACTGACTGTAACTAAGGAGTCACCTCTTATTTTGTAAGAGGAGTTGTTGAACCTGATTGAGTCAGGCTGTCAGAAGTCTACAAAATATTGTACTGAAGTAGGCCATGTTTTGGCTTATAGGTTTGTACATAGTTGAGCTGCTGGAGGACTCCATAGGGCAGCAATTTTATACTCAAAAAAAGACAAATATCCCTCAAGTGACATCTTTTTACAGTTCCTTGTGTACAATAACTATATTTATAAAGATTAATATATAAGAGAGGTAAATGCCCTTCAGGTTAATTCCATGGCCTACTGCTGTGTAACATGAATTGTTTCTGCTTTGTGTGTGTGTGAACTATTTGAGAAAAGTTGTAAGGGGAAGGAGTTTTTTTGTTTACAAAGGATTATTCTCAGAAATTTTCCCATGTCTATAACTGTCAAGGGGCCTGAATGGATTTGCAATGTGTCTATTTTTTGGATTACCAGTGGTGCCAATTGCTTCACTTACCTCTAAGTCAGGGAGTGGTTGTTACTATTAAGAATTAGAATCACAGCTCCCAGACCCTAAAATTCTTGGTAGGCCTTGAGCCATGCTTACCCTCACTATTACTCCACAGCGGCTGGTTGCTTTTATTCACATATTACAGATGGAGAACTGTGGGTTTTGAGGTTGAGGACTAAATTGTGTATTGCCAGTATTCAGCATCAGGTGTTGCAGTATGAGCATGTGTCTTAGTCATCACAAGTATGTCTTGAACTCTCTCCTCAAACACAATGTGTGAGTATGGATTTGGGTCATGTATTCAGCAAATGACATGGCATGTAAGAACGGGCTCCTCTCTTGTCTTCTGCTGTGCTGAGGACTAGGTAGAAATTTTAACCCAGGTTTCCAGATCGAGGCTGAGCACTTGTATGTAAATAAGGAAAGCCTAGTGCTGATGTGATATTGGCGGGATACAGACTGCCCAAAAAGGCCATCTGCTGCTGCTGCCTCTTTTTCCACCGGTGGGAAGCTGCAGTGGATAAACTGCGGCTTCCCACCGGCAGAAAAAGAACCCGCAAAAAGCAGGTTCTTTTTTGTCACAAGCATGAGGCGACATGCGGATGCTATGCGTTCATCACGTTGTAATGGCAGCGCCCATGTAAACAGGGCACCACCATTTTGACACCGGCAGTACTAGGGTTAGGGAGCGTCTGAATGGTGCATGCTCCCTAACCCTACCACCGCCGCTGCCATGCTACATTTTGCCGGTATGTATTTATTCCCTTTCCATTTTACAGCAGGGGTGGGGAATGTGTGTTCCTCCAGATGCTGTTGGATGACAGTGCCTGTCAACCTCTAGTCAGCATAATCCGTAGTGGTGGAAGATGGGCATTGCTGTCCAATAACTTCCAAAGGGCCATAAGTTCCCCATCACCGCCTTAAAGCATTTATCTCTATCATTCCAAACATGGCAGCTTCCAGGCTTGGTTTTAGAGATGCCTTTCTAAGAAAAAAACTGGAATATTTGACTTTCAATGAGTCTATCCCAAGTGCCACTGTAAACACAACAGAAGCCTTTCTCAGTTTCTCCTATTTAATTTAGAATGCAAAGTGAATTATTTGCTCATCCTACTTTAATGTCTTTTGTAGCAAGCATCTCTCGATTCCTTTTAACAAATTGCATTCGCTGCTTAATTGGAATTGATTTTTTGTTAAGAATACATTTGTTATATTATGTAAACTGTCTGTGATCTAGATGGAAGAGCACTTGGCTTCTTTACCCCCAATTTGATAATGGAGTTTGTCTTTCTTGAGATGAGCTGTGATAATGCTCCCAACCAGGTAAGTCCACATATTTATAAATGCACCATAAAGTCAGTGGTCATTTGCAAAACTTTTAAGAGAAGAAAGCAAAGCAAGAATATGTGTGCATGTTTGTGTGTTTAACCTGTTGTAGATGCTGTACACAGGAATTGTTTTTAGATGAAGTAACTGTAGGATATGATACTCTTTCCTGAAGGGTTTGCTGCTGTTTATCAGCTGGCCTGATAATATATAGCAATGGGTGCAAATCAACTCCGCTGGTGTCATGGTCTTTGTGACTTTAACTGTTGATGGGATAGTGAAATGTGGTGTGATCTGATTTTTGTTATTCTCATCTTTAGTTTTATGAATTAAAGATAATCCATCTCTGCTGTTAAATCTTGCCTTGGAAGCCTATTTGAAATATCCTGATGTGGGGCATACCCGTGACCTCCATAATAGTCCATCCATCTAGCATGTGGTCTTCTTCTCTTTCTGCTTCCCTCCACCTTTCCTAGCATTATTGTTTTTTTCCAATGGGTCGTGTCTTCACACGATAAACCTAAAGGTCCTC
>NC_056525.1:120274757-120366929 GCF_019175285.1 Sceloporus undulatus
TATTCCCACAGGAAATAGAGGACCCACAGGGAATAGACTCAAAGTTACCTTTACAGCCATCTGGCATAACTAATTCCCCCCATTTGGAATCAGTTGGGAAATGAGAGATGAAGTGTTTGGGGGCAGAAATATGGCAGTAAAGGACTGAACAAGTTTACTTAGAATTACTGTAGTTGCATAAGGAAAAGGAGCTTCAGTCTGCCAGTGAATGGGATTTCCATCAGGTTGGGGGACAGCAGAGGTTACTTAAATATATTTTACATAAGTATACTTTACTAAGTAGCTGATTTCCCATTGAAAACCTATTCGCACATTTTGCTAAGTAGTCTATGACCACAATAAATGATGAAACGAGGCAATTCAAAACTGGAACTCAAATATGAAATTCCCCAGATTCAAATTATAGATACTAGATTTGTGATGTATATTGACTTTTTACAAGTGTGCGTTGCTAAAAGAAGATAGCAGTAACCAGGTTGAAACACCTGCTTCCTGGAAATGACATACACAAGCACTGAAAGAAATGAGTCTTTTTTACACAGCAGTTGTTAATAAATTCCTGTCTTTGTTTAAAAAGACACTAGCATCATAAGCTTAACAATATAAAAATCTAGCTGATTCTACAGATATATACAGAGTGTGAGTATGTGCATATATTTACCCACATACAGAACACATTTGTGCATTGCTTTCACCAGAAAACCAAGAGAATGGACCTTGGTTGGCTCAAAATCCATCCCAGCTCTGGACACGTTTAAGGCTCAGTTTTGAATAAAGCTTTATCTCCTCTAGGCAAAAACACAATGGGGAATATAAGCAATACAGGTCAGAGTAGAGTACATTTGAAACAGGAAGGAGTTTCACATAGTGCAAAATACATCATCAGATTTATTTATTTTTAACACTGACTGGTAAGTTTGTGTCAGGGCTAAATACACTCTATTAAGTAAAATGAAGTTCTGTAGCAGGCTAACCCAAAAATCTGAATTCTGTGAAGCAAATGGCCATGACCTCTTCCAGAACTTAAAAAGAAATGTTATTTAACCATTGAGATTTTGTTCTGTTTATTACCCACACATACACTTTCAGGCACATCTGTGTAACCATAAAGGCTAGAGGTTTTGTGTAATTATTGTCTGCTGAGAAATGAAGAAAGCCTAATTATGCAGCCACATTCTCTACTTTTTCTATAGTTCCATAGAAAGTAGGTTTACACTCAGTTGTGACAGTGAGACGTGCCATGGCTTAAATATGACCCAGCTCAAAAACAAAATCTGTTGAAGTCTTGCCATGAACTCCAGAAGACATGCACCCCTGCTTGGCAAACCATATTTGAAATGGAGAAATCCCTTTCATGCCTTTAGATCTGACTGAATTTGATACAATGTGCTGCTCAGTGACTGCTGGGAAAGCTGGACAGTGGCAGATCTGTTTTGCTTTGACAAGACACACTGCAGCAGGATGGGGAACACTTGTCGATTTTAGAAAGGAAGGGATGGGGACTTTGGACTTTAGTTCTCAGCAGCCCCAGGCAGCATGGCTAATGGTAAGTTTCCCTTGTAGCTCAAAACATTGAGAGAGCCAAAGGTCCTACTATAAAAGGAAAAACTGCTAGATCCAAGACGGAAGGGAGCCTTAAGCCCAGCCCAGCAAACGGGGGCAAGAGTTGGCCGGTGGTCAAGGGCATAGAGGCTCACCTCAAGCAGCTTCTTTCTACAATCAAATGTCTCCATTGTGCCTTTCATACTTTCCTGTGATTGTGCGCCAGTGTAGTGTGTGCTCTGAAGGAATGATCAATTTTGTCACTGAATCGGCATGCAGCAGGGGCAGAGCTCTAGAGGAAGCTAAATTCTTTATACCTTCAAGGATGTACCGTGCCAGGAAAATTATCCAGTTAATGGATGAATTTTAGAAAAAGAGCTTGCGTAGGTTTTTAAAGACCTGCAATATTTTCAAATGGTGGCTGAGTAAATACGTGTTTTTTTTAAAATTTTGTTTTCAAAAGTGACTATAAAACATGACTGTATTGTTTACTATAATGCCAATATGGCTGAATACAGGTAAACGGCTCCACACCTGAAAGGGAGTAGAATTGCACACTCCAAAGAAATATACTTTGAATTGTTTATATATAGCTATCAAAAAAACAAAAAAGATTTGCAAAGCATAAAGAAAACAATGTAGTGGCATTAAGAGCAGTAGTGTGCATTTGCGTTGTCTTGTGTGAAAAGAGGATTCAGAGGGTTAATTTTTGCTTTGTGTTTGCTAGGAGGGGAAATACCCATTTCCTGCTTGGATCACAGACACCAGAAAACCAACACTACATAACACTGGATTCCCTGGGGTAGCTCCAAAGACTAGGGGGTCTTTGGGGGGAGCCTGGATGAACATGACCCTTCTGTGCATTCGGAGAAGCACCTGAAGTTGCAGTCCAGCAGGAAGAGAACAGCCCATTAGTCCCCCTACATCCAGCCATTTGTCTGTCCATGTTATCTTTCAGCCAGGGCTCTGTCCAATGCTCCCCTTTGCTTTCTATAAATATAGGTGGGATTCGATGACGATCACATTTTTCCATGGATGAAAAAAATAAAGTGGAAGTACTCCAAATTAGTAGAGGCTTGACCGAGGGTTAAGTGGAAAGCAGTGGAGATTAGGTGCATGGTTCTTTTCTTCCTGGTGGAAAGTGGCTTTTTCTTTTGGGACACAGTGCAAAAAAAAAAAAGGGGGGGGGAGGTAGAGGGACAAAGAGAGTGTCTCTTGACTGCTTTTCCATTCAGGTCTGTTTTGTCCATTGTCTGTACTGAAATGTGTGTCTGTCCAGAGCAAGCGTTTAGCTTTGTATTCCCAAAGCTGAATACTGACACATTCATTGCCAAAGAATTCATAATACTGGATGGCCTCAAGAGTTGTCTTTAAACCCGCATCTTCTTTTGTGCTGGCTTAACCCCTCTCAGAGTGTGATTTTACTGTTTCTGTTGCTCCAACACCCCCTCTTGTTGGTCCTGGGAAGAGTCAAACTAGTGTGGCTTCTCAATTTCACCTGCCCATCGAGGATGCTTTTCTTCCTCAGGATAAAATCGAAGTTCGCCTGGCTGTTCATGGCATAAAACACATTTGCACTGTCTGGAATGACTAGTACTGCAAAGAAGGGAAACAAGGATGAGAAATGAGAGCAGGCTGCCTGGTTTATTATACAACTAGAAAGGGGAAGAAGGGATGGTTGAAGCTACAGTATTGCTAATGCTCTGGTTCTTACAGCCCAGACTTCTCTTGAACTGGAAAAAAAAAGGGAAAACAGATCCCGGAAAATAACCAGAATCCTGTATCACCTTTTATTGATGTAGCTTCATGTATACTTAGCTAAGTAGCAGGGAGCTAAGAAATCCTGTTAGTGAATTGTGAAGATGCATATTGGGACATTTGCTTGAGTGACCAACATGCATCAGTCTGCAATGCAAATCGGGCACTTGGCCAGCATTGCTACGTAGTAACATAACAGCAGCCCTCTACTACTTACAGACATTATGAAATGCCCCAATTCTAAATCTCAGATATAAATACTCTTACAGAGATGTATCTTTGATAACAGAATTCTAGTCAACGTCTTTTATATAAACAGGCCTGCTTTGAAACTCCTCAAGACCCAATAAATCTTCCCATAAACTTTTATCCATCAAGGATAAAAGCATTCATTTTGAATCAAGAGGAGCCTTGTTTTTAGCATAGTTGCATAATGCTACAATTTTTCAATGCAAATGCATTTAATAATAATAATAATAATTTGTATTTGTATTTTTCTGCCTCTACCTACGGATCGAGGCAGGATTACATCAACAAATTAACACAGTACAGATATAAAATACAATCAATAAAACACTGACATTATTATTAATTCAATATAATAGCTAAAACATCTAGAACATCTAAAACATTTAGAAAACATACATCATAATCAGAAGTGAAGCATTTTATCTTAAAGATCTCCTATAAGAGCTCAGATGGATATGCCCTTCGGAAGAGATCCATCTTAAGTGCCTTCTTAAAGGCATAAGATGGATCTCTTCCAGTAGGCTGTGCCATAGTTTGGGGGCTGCGGCCGTAAACGATCTATGGGAAGATGACATTAACCTGGGCTTATGGTATTCTAATAAATTCTTCCCAGATGTTCTGAGAGTGCAAAGCAGATTGTGTAGGGAGAGGCGTTCCCTCAAGTAACTTGGGCCCAAGCCATGAAAGGCTTTAAAGGTCATAACCAACACTTTGTACTGCGCCCGGAAGCTAATTGGCAGCCAGTGAAGAGTTTTTAACACAGGTGTTATATGGGCCGACCTAGGTGTTCCAGTGACCAATCTGGCTGCCGCGTTTTATTTATTTATTTTGAACCAATTGAAGCTTCCAAACTTGGTACAGAGGCAGCCCCATGTAGAGCGCATTACAGAAATCTAGCCGAGATGTTACCAGTGCAAGTACTACTGCTTCAAGGTCCTTTTGGTCCAGGTAGGGACGCAGTTGGTGTATCAACCGAAGTTGGTACCAAGCACTCCTGGCCATCGCATCTATTTGAGATGGCAGCTGTAGAGATGAATTGAAAGTGCATCACATCTGTGTTTGACAGGGATGGAATAGCCCAGGGCTGTCCCAGCCAAACTGTTCCCAAAATAACTATTTTTGTTAATCTCCTCATCCCTCTGCTGCTCCAGAAACTAGAACACAAACCAATGGATTCAAATTATAAGAAAAGAGATTCCACCTAAATAATAGATTGCCTCACAGGGGGCTGGACTCTTCTTTGGAGGTTTTTAAAAAGAGATTGGGTATGCCCCTCCAACTCTAAAATGCTATGGTCCTCTACCTTCAAAGAACACTGGATCTTACAGACTTTCAGTGAGTCATAATATATTAAAAAGCAAAATGAGAGGCTGGCACAAAAGCCTTGTTTCTCTTACCTTTGTCCTCAGAGATGACTTGCACAAGCTCATAATCCTCCACAGGATCTGATTCCAGGTTGTGTTTCAACATTGCTCTCTGAATAACTGCTGGAGTCTTGTCCTGGCTGGTCAACTGGAAAGACAGTTTTACATTGAAGGCTTCTTATTCTCTGACCTCAAATACCAGGAACACTTTAATTATTTGTTATGTAGTATTGATGCACTGGGTTCTAAAACAGCTCTCTCTTTAAGGAAGGAAGTCTTTTTTGCTGTAGCTCAGCCTTTAGACAGACTCTAATAATAACACTTGGTTGAAAAGCTAATAATCCAAGAAGAGGTAATAATCTAGAGCTTGGAAATGTTACTTTTTTCAGATTACAATTCCAAGAATCCTTCATGCTCAAACTGACTGGAGATTATGTAAGAATCTAAACATAAAATGTCATATATCACAGCAGGGTTGTGAATCATGTGGCCCTCCAGATTTTGTTGGACTTTAGTGCCCACCATTTCTTCCCATACTGACTTAGGACTGCTAGGACATGCATTCGAACAACAACTGGGGTATACATGATGCCCACCCTTGTGTTAGATAGTCACCACCCCAGCAGTCTAATTCTCTTGAGACAGCATTTATGGAAGGGTACATTGCATAAACATGTGATCAGCAAATGATATGACACATAAGGAGAAGTGTACTTTGAGCCATCTTACAGGAAGAATGTTGGGGGCTCTGCCAGTATCACTTCCTCTGTACATTACTAGTGTACAGTATCCTCCTGCAAGAAAAAGGCATCAGGATTTCCCCAAAGAGCTGACACTACCAAGTGGCCACGTTCCATCCATGAATCTTGATGGTCTAAGCAAACAGGAGGTCAGGTGCCGGAAAGGAATCTTAAAAGGGTTCTCTTACAGCTGTAAGAAAGAAGCCTGACACTTTTTTCTGGGAGCTCAAGCAAGTGCCCAATACACTTTTACTTTTAATCCAGAAAAATAAAATCACTGCTTCTAGGGTCTGGGATGCACAGACCTATGCACCAATTTCTGACTGCTGCTTGAGGGAGGGGAGCATCAGTTCATCTCAAAGCTCTCAGCTCTTGGGCTCATTTGTTTACTATTCCAATGAAGTGACACATGCTTGGCAAGCAGAGCATTTTCCTCCCTCTTGAGCCCCCACAGATACAGTAGGCATGCCTTCTCTTATGTTTCTTTATGGGCACCACTCTTTTAAAACTAGAATCTTCTGTGAATTATAAAGTCCTACTTTGTTCAATTTGTGAAAAAATACATCTAAAATTTCAGAAGAAATAATTTGGAGGGAAATAGGAAATGGTGTGTGTGTGTTGAAGTAAAGGGAAAAATCCAGACAACTTGGTTCAGCAAAAGAAAGGGGTGGGGGGAGGTACCATCGTATGTATTTTGCTTCCTCTGTCCAGGGCTGGCCTGAGACATTATGCAACCTGAAGCAAAAGACAAAATGGTGCCCCATTAATCTGTGTACAAACACCAGCTGCACTGGCAGCTGAATCTTCCTTTCACACTGACTACAGCACAGGATTCTCCATCACAAGGGGAGCAGGCTAGTTTAAGGGGCTCAAAACAGGCTGTATGACACATATACAGATAATTCTGTCCTCCCAGAGAGGGCAAGAGACTGGGTGTTCAGAAGGAATGGCTGGCTATTGTTTAGCATAAAGGATTGCTATGTTGGATGACATTGGCCATGTTCTGTTCTAATAATTCATGAATAAAACTCTGTCCACTACTCTTGTAGGGCTCTCTCACACTAAACCATTACTGTATAGTGCTATGATTCCATTTTAATTGCCATGGTTCCACCTTCTGGGAGCCTAGAAATTGTAGTTTAGGGGGGGCTATTTAGAATTCTCAGCCAGAGAACTCAAATGCCTCACCAAACTACATATCCCAGGTTTCTGTAGGACAGAACAATGGCAGTTAAGGTGGAATTAAAGGGCTATAAAGGGGCTTTTAGGTACATACAATTTTAGCCCAGATCAGATTTCACTGAAGGGTTGTAGAAGGTTTCCATTTCAAGATAGTCAGTCTAGGAGTTTGCTTTTAAATGAAAATGGAAGAAATTCATGCAGAATAAGTACACACAGAGAAAGTAGTTTAAATTAAGCATGGAATTTAAAACAGAGGCATCTGCATTATGCCAGCTGATCAAATGACTGGTCCTTTCTAGCCATTCCTGCAGGGGTAAGGAATAAGATCTGAGACTTTCAGCACACAAAACATGGGATCTAAAACTGAACTACAGACCTTCCCAAAAACGTTTCAGTGTCTTAAATGACAACTTGTCATACATCAAGCCCATTCTCATTACATACCATTATGCTCTTGTACATGTTGCCATTGTTGTCTTCCACACTGATCCGGATGATGCAGGTGTCTTCGTTCTGCTGATTGTAAACAGGAGGTGAAAGTGTTGAGGTAATGGAGGTGACAGAGATGGAGCGTTTGTGGATTCTGGGATTGCTAACCAGTGAAGGAGGAGACGAGAGAGCGTTGGTGAAGGAAGACACGCCTGATGAAGAGGTGTCCATCGAATGGATGGAGGAACAAGAGGAAGAGGATTCTGAGAGCTAAGGATTGAAACACAAATTAAGAGGATCAGAATATTTATTTTGCTGACATCTGATATTGAGACACTACCTGTTGACTATTGACAGATGAAGAACAGTTGGGGTAATGAATGCACTAAACATATCTCCCTACCAGGTAAGGATTGCCACTGGAAAATACACTTTTAACTAGAAATCAGCATCTCCCTGTGTAGCCATATGGGTATGTGTAGTGAAAAGGGTCAGCATACAGGCCTGAGATTCTGCTCCAGGTCTTATTTCATGTAGAGCAGGAGTGGGGAATGAATGATGCTTAGATGCTGTGGGACTGTAGTTTCATTAGTCCTAGCCAACACTACTAGTGGAATAATGGGGGGTTCCAGTTGAATAACACCTAGAGCAGTGGTTCCCAACCTTCCTAATGCCATGACCCTTTAATACAGTTCCTCATGTTGTGGTGATCCAAACCCATGAAATTATTTTCGTTGCTACTTCATAACTGTAATTAAATAGATGTTTTCCAATGGTCTTAGGCAACCCCCATGAAAGGGTCATTCGACCCCCAAAGGGGTCTCAACCCACAAGTTGGGAACCATTGACCTAGAGGGTTAAACATTCCCCAAACCTGGTTAGAGCTAAGTGGTGAACTATCATCTCCACAGAGCATAAATGTTGCTGTTCCCATGGAACAAAATACAAAAAAATGTGTGGCACTTTGTTTCATGAACCCAATCCTATAAAATCTTCCATGAGCCATTAAGTGTACCTTCTTTTTGTGAAAATAAATGGCAGGGGGACAAACAGCACTTTTCAAATAACATTTCATAATGATTCCAGCTATTTTACAGACTTTTCCCCCCTTCATTATCTGAGGATAGATTAAAATTTATACACTTTCTTTCAAAAAGTCTATGGTAATTCACAACACTGAAAAAATCTTTCTAGTTTTACAATCTGATTTTGAGGATGTCATCATCAGTTTTTCCTTAGGGAAATAGGAGGTCATTGTCTAAATCTAAGGAGTTTATCGCACGGCGTTTATCGTACCACTTAAAAACCTGGTTTACCTCTGCCAAGCAGAAGTCTCTTTTTGGGTAAAGTTGGGTACGTATTATCACAAGCAAAATGCTGCCGATGCTGCCGCCTGGCTGAATCCCAGCTAATTTCCGGATAGAAGCTGCGCTCAGCTGGCCAATTTGCAAAGCCATGAACTTCTCAGTTTTGTAAAGAGGCTGGCTGAGTGTGGCATCTAGCCAGAAGTTAGCCGAGATTCAGCTGGGCGGTGGCATTTTGCATGTGATAATACCTGACTTTATCCCAAAGGAGACTTCAATGCAACAGGGGTAAGTCGGGTTCTTAAGCCATTTGATAAAATCCTAAAACAGGATCACTGAGCTTTTATTCCTATATTTCTAGTTATTATAGGTATTAAATATTCCTCCTAAAAACAGCCAAATAAAAGTCCAGGATACATTTGAGATTTGGATAATCTATAATATTTGAATGAATTGTAAAAGCATACATTACAACCTACTTGCCTGCATTTACATCAACTGGCTAGAGGATGGCAGCATATACAAAGAAAATCATCTATATTGTATTATTATTATTATTATTATTATTATTATTATTATTAACCTTTATTTATAAAGCGTTGTAAATTTACACAATTTACATTGTAAAACCATTCCTTACTTTTTAACCCATCAAGGATCTCTTTTCTAGCTCATTTGCAGAAATGCATTTAAACTAATCTGTAGTAGGGCTAGCCCAAGACTTTTTGTTCCTTGAGGCACCACAGTAAGTGGCACAGTGAGTGTCACTACTAGCACACCAAGATGCATAATAACCAAAGCCAGCTTTGACATGCAAGGGGCAGAAAATACAAACCTCCTCCTAACCTCTAGCAGTGGAAAAAAATGCAGTGACAGCAAAGGGAATACACAAGTCTCTCACTTTTTTGACAGGTTAAAGTCTAGAGCTGTTGAAAACAGGATGTTATTGAAATGCATAACCTAGTCTTTTCTGAGCTTGCAAATACATTTTGGCTGCCCAACAATGCAAATAATGCACTATACAGTATACCTGAAAGCACATGAAAGGTCATGAAAACATAATGAAATAGGTCAAAAGAGCAGACTATGAGTCAATGTATGGGGGATTCTAGTTATAATTGAAAATGGTCAAAAGTGTAGATTGGCAAAAAGCAGAATGTCAAAAAGAAGGGGACACGTGTAACTAACTTTTTAATTTTTATTAATTAATTAATTAATTAATTACCTTTACATGACAACCAGTCTTCCTGCATGAGAAGAATACTTCACTTTGCATAATGGTGGGGCTACTCTTGGTCTTAAGGAACTGCACTGGATACAACATATCTACAGTAGTTCCTAGCAGTAGTACTGAAAACGTGGTATTTTCCCCAGGACTCTTATTTGTATTTGGGTCCCAAATTAAGAACACTGTTTACCCAATGTCTGCAAATACATACTTTTTTCTGGGGTTCATCCGGAGTGTCAGTGGGAGTGATGCAGATGTCCTCCGATTCAGAGTGGTTTGACTCGCAAGATGACACGCTGACAGAATCCATGCTTTCACCGGAGCTCCCACTTGGTGTAGACTTGGGTTGCTCTTTGGTGGGTGTGCTGTTTGCAATTACATCAGATCCCAGAAATAACCTGGAAATACCATTGTTCAAATGTTGTTTAAATATTCTTTCCATCCCTAGCGGCATCACCTTGCCTGTAATAGAGATTTGGCTGTCCTGAAAGCTTGCAGACAATTTTATGTTTTTTAATTGGCCTAATAATGGTATTCAGTATATTATTCTGATATGGATTTTGGAGTCAACATACTAGTTCCCTTTTCATAAAGCGCCTGTAGCAGTTTTATCCCTTAATCTATTTTTCTAAGTCCTAATTCATTCTACAAATATATGCAGTGATCATGTATATAATACCATTTCTTATTCAAAGTAAAATTCCCTCCAATTATTATAAATGGCATGATTTAATGCTCTTCTCAGAAGAACCAAGATTTTAATATTTTTATGAAGATTAGACACTGCAGTGTGCTTGACATTATGCTGCTCCTGAAAACTGTTCACAATCTACAGCTATTACAGCAGGAATTGGTGGCCAGTCTGCTGTGCCTTTTAGAGACACAGCAGTTCATCTTCCAATCTGCTTCCTAGCTGAATTAAAGTGCTGGTTTTGAAATACAAAGCTCTAAATGGCTTGGTGCCAGGTTGTGTCAAAGGCTATCTTCTCCCACATCAGAATGCCTGGCTCTGACATTTTCAATTTAGGTCATGTTGCATGCCCAACCAGCTTGAGAAGCTAGGATGGTGTGTACAAGAAACAGGGCTTTGTCTGTAACAGCACCCTGGATGTGGACCTCCGTGCCAAGTTAGTTGTTCTGTGACTTCAAGTCTTTTCTAACTTATAGTGATCCTAACGTGAACCTATCAGGGGTTTTTCTTGGCAAGGCTTGTTCAGAGGAGGTTTGCCACTGCCTTCCCTTGAGGCCGAGTATGTGACTTGCCCAAGGTCACCCAATAGGTCTCATTCCCAAGCTGGGAATTGAACCCTGGTCTCCAGAGCCCTAGTCCTAGATGGTGAACCTTTTAGGGGCCGAGTGCCCAAAGTGCAACCCAAAACTCACTTATTAATTTCAAAGTGCCATGTCCCTCTGGCTTTCTAGTAACAAACTGTGCTGAGGTAATGGCACACGTGCCCACAGAGAAGGCTCTGAGTGCCACCTCTGGCACGCGTGCCACAGGTTCGCCATCACTGCCCTAGTCCAACACTCAGACCACTATGCTGCAGTAAGGCTGGCTCTATCCTTCTTGATTGTACTATTTTGTGCTGCTTTTAGTCATTGAAACCAGGGTGGCTTTTCTGATTAGTGTAACTGTTTTTAAAAACCTGGAAAATATATGGTAAATGAAGTCTGTCATCACTAGAAAAATACATACAATCACGTTTAATCAATGGGGAAACATATACAAAGGAGTAGGCAATCATCAAAGTGCACACCAAACTAAACACAAAATTCCATGTGAAAACCCCTCACAAAGTTTGGTGTGAGACAAAAAGATGGAAAGAAAACGCTGGCATGCTTCAAAAATGCAAAGAAATTGGCACAAAGAGTTTTCCATGGCCCTTTATAAATTCCTCATCAGAACTGTTTGCATGAATAGTCACTGTGAAGCGAAAACTTATAGATAGGGAGGCATCCTTTATTTCTCTTTTCAAGGCTTGCCAGATAACATAAAACAGCAACTGGTCAAAATGTGTGCGGGAAAACAGTGTGCAAAGGTTCAATCAATCCAGTTAATCAATGCTTTTGAAATCCTTTTCATTTCAGGAAGAATTAAGCATGTGACCAGCGCTCTTGTGTGTGTGTATGTGTTGTGTGCCTTCATGCTGTTTTTGATTTATGGCAACCCTAAGGCTAACCTGTCATAGGGATTTCTTGGCAAGATTGCTTCAAAGAAGCTTTGCCATTGCCTTCTCCTAAGAGCATGTGATTTGCTCAAGGACTAAGCACACATTTAATGCTGTTAAACATGCTTAAATCTGGATGTGCTTTAGTGTCTCAAATTTGAAATGTCACTATATAATTTCAAACACTGTAAGTCCTCTTGAGCCAGCCAGAGCAAGCTGGAAGGAAGGAGAAACTGAGGCAGAGGAAAGGCCTTTCCCTATGTCTCACTGACGTCAGAGAAGGTGGTGGTGGAGAAGAACTACATTTCACACTTTTAGAGCCTTTTACAGCCTATTACGTCAACAGCAACACTTCTTCTCTTCTCATTGCTCTCAACAGGAAGGAACAGAGTATCTGAGTTCCATTATAGGGATGCCTCTCCAAAATTTGCAGGCTTTGGGTCTTAGCAGGATGGGCAGCTATCGGAGGGTAGCGGATTGCACCAGCACCACAGGAGAAGGGGGAGGGCCATAATCTTGCCTCCAAAAAAACCTCCCCCCCCCCCAAATGCCCTGAAATATGTTCTACATGGGGCATGGGGGCATTTTCACCACATTATTGTGTCCCTAGGGCCATCTTAGGCCCAGAAGACACCTTTTTAAAAACACTACTTCTTTTATAGTTCCCTAGTTATTGTTGTTTTCAAGGCTTTTTCTTAGTCTAAAATGGTCCAAAGGACCCAAAATGTGGTGAAAATGCACACACGCACACATGAGGCTGTTTGGAGACATGGGGGATTTCTTTTTTAAAAAACATTTTCTTTTACCCCTTAGGGGATCCAGGAGCCACAAAAACAGCCATGAGGGGCCACATGCTGTAGTCCACCCACAGTCTCTTACTACAGCCTTGGCATTCTTTTTCTTCTCTCTGACACTGTCAGTAAAAAGTTTGTCATGTTTGATCTCCCTCTCGGATGGCAGACCCTCCTCCTCACCCTTATTGGGGATGATCTGGAAAAAAAAATCCGATGGCATCCGGGATGTCCTCCTCTGACTGAAAGTTGTGCTCTTGAGGTGCCACAGATCCAGGGGGAGCTTTAGCCCTCCAGATGTTTCAGACTACCACAATCCCATTACCACTGGCCATGCTAACTAGGGCTCCTCAGAGTAGAAGTCCATAACAACTGTACCCTGGCATAGATGAAGATATATTAGATTTTAAATAGAATGGATGAATAAATCCAAGTGCATCTACAGGGATTTCAGAGGTGCAACCCTGTACTGATCACATTTACTGTAATTCTCATCAGCTACCTTCCCTTTGTTAACTGATTTCAAATACTCATGGTGATCCATGAAAAATGAATTTGTATTTATGCAAGTGTCTTTCCAGGAGAAGTTCTGCTTTGGTGGAGAAAACAATTCCCACCTCCTTTGAATATGGTTACTTATAGTACAGTTTAGTGTATCTGCCATGCCAGTCCCTCCAAAAACACCACCCATCATGTCATACTCACAAGCTCAGGCGTTTCACCATGCTCTTCCGAGGTTTGGGGGATGTGGTAGTTGTGTCGGCAGCTGCTTCAACTTCACAAGAAAGGGCATAGCTGTAAAATTAGAGGCCAACTTGTGATTAGAGCTTTATGAAATGTTGCTACTAAGGAATAAAATCCCTCAATTAAAGCAAAATTTTGGCTGCTGCTGTGAAAGACAGCAGTGTTTGACTTCCAGTCAGGCCACCTTTAAAAATCAAGAACTTGTTTAAAAGATTATTCAGTTATCTGAGATGAACTGCATAAATACTGCTCTGATACATTTTGTACATCCTCATATTTGCAGCCAGTGTGTGCTTTACTTAAGATGGGGAGAGAGTTTTCAAAAATGGACAGTCAAACCTTTGTTTTTGTTGACCCTAACATTCTTAGGAGTTACTCCATGTTAAATCTAAAAGCATCACATTACCAACTAGAGCCTCATTTGAATGTTTGCAGACTAAGGATTCCATCTGAGGACATCCTGCAGCCACTATGACTTAAACATCAAGTAAGTTTCCGGCTTATCTCCACAACCTTCTTTTTGTCACATTTTTGTTTGATAAAGAAATCTCAAGATCAAAGATGCTTGCAAATATTTTTACAAACAAAGGTATTAGTACACTGATAAGGATTTTGGATTATTTCATTTACTAAGACAGCTAACAATTGCTCAAAACTAAACAAGATATGTTCTTGGCTCATTCTTTTCTCAGGCCCAGTTTAAATGTGAGCCAGCATTGAGGCTTGTGGCCAGTTTGATACATAGCCATGCTATCTATCCTAGCTCCATGAGCAAAAAATAGTCATGCCTATCAGAGTAAAGGACAGCAGCTACATTGTATAATTTAACTTGTGAACCAGAAGTCACATGCCTGCATATGTTTGTCTGAAGAACAGACAAACTCCACTTCAATGACTGTATATACAGGTGTTTGCAAGGGCCATTGTCTGTATACATGCCTTCAAGTCACCTGTGGATTTGTGGCAGCCACATTAATTTTATAGGGTTTTCTTAGGCAAGATGGTCTTATCAGTTCTTTCCCCTGAAATATGGCCATTACCATCATTTGAAATATTTGGGAAGGACATCTCTGTACTTTATGTGAATGAAACACATAATTACAAGTGGTTTCAGATTTGGAGCAAATGTGACTCCAAGCTATTTTGCTCCTTTCTCAAGCTGACATTATTATGTAAAGAAAGGAATGACAGCAGTAAGGAGGCTATGGGGTTGCATTAGCCCATAAGGCAGGAATGGGTAACTGAGCAGGGGTGGGAGGCTATTTGCCCTCTCCCCATCTCTGTCTGGTGGGCATCATTTCTGGCCAGCATTTTGGATTTTTTCCCCCAGTTAATTTTTTTTTGAGGGGTGGGAGGTATGGAGGCCTCTGGAGGGATCAGAGGAAGCAAAGTGCTACATTTTCAAGTGTTTTTGGTGGCTTTTGGGAAGTTTTCAGGCCAAAAAGATAACCTAAAAATTGCCCTATTTTTTTTAATGGAGGGGTTAGGGAGCTTTGAGCCACAGGTAGGGAACTAATGAACTTTATGTGGCTCATGGCCCATCCTTATCCTAGTGAGAGCCTGGAGGCTGTATGCTCCCCACCACACACCCCAGCAAAATATTTTTGCCCTCCAATGCCCCTAAGCACACTGTTGAGGGCACGGGGGTCTGTTCATCCTATTTTTCGCCTGTTTAGTCTTCTTTTAGCAACAGGAAATGACTAGAAGTTGTGGAAAATGCCTGTCTTGGGCCTAAAATGTCCTGGGGGCACAAACTTGGTGAAAATAACCCCCATATCCTCTAGAGGGCCTTTGGAGGCAAAATACAACCCCTTGAAGGGCCTTTGGGCTACATATAGCCCAAATGCCATACTTGACCCACTCTAATGTAAATACTTGATGGTAAGCCATTAGGCCAAATTGGCTAGAATCCTGTTATTAAGTCATTGGTCTGCCTTACTCACTGAATTTTACAGGAACTTCCTACACTATAGTTCTGCATCATAACCTTGCTTTTTGTACTTTTTCCTTTCTGCAGAAAATCTGTTAAGAGGAAAAAGATAGAATAGCTGCATAATACCTTATAATGAGTAGTGTGAGGAACCCTTCATTCTCGAACACTCTACAAAGCCACTCTAAGGCTCCAGGGCTCTTCCATCTTAACCTTGCAGCGCTACCTCTACAATTTCTCAATATTTATTGAAATAGGAAGAGCATAATAATATATGCATATTCTTCTGCACAATCACAAAGTTGCACAGACTTTCATCAGATGAAATTTGAAGGGGAAAAGCTAATATTAAAGATATAGGAAAGCTTCATCTCACCTCTCCTCCTCTGTTAAATGCCGCTGTTTCCTGAACCACTGGATGAATTTTCTGTCAGATGTCATGCAATAGCTGTTACAGGAAGATTGCAAGAGCTTAATCTGAGCGATTACTTCAAATTCCTGAGAAAGTAAATATCATAAAGAAAATCTTAATGAGAGAATGTATTCAAATACAGATTCCTTCCAAACCAGAATGGCAGACAGATGCAGGGCAATTTGAAATGTTAAACATTGTGCTGCAGTTCCACCAACAGTTCCCTACAACCTGGTTTTGAAAGGCATTAAACATTATCATTTCAACTGAATTAACCAACTTGAAGGGCATCACTTGTTCTCAAAGATTTGCTGGCCAGTGGTGTTATATATTCAGCTCAACATTCTCACTCAAACCACCTGGTTTGGCAAGAGGTCAGCTAGGCTCTGAGGTGTCCTCTTAATACTGGATAAATAGAAGAGTGAATGATTCCCGTCAGCCCTGAAGACGGGTGGGAACCTTCAATCTATTTTAGTTCGCTGCTGAGTACAGAACTAAAACATATCTCTTTCACACACAAACACACGTACTAGAAGCTGGAGATTGATGGTGAAGATGCAGCACGTTGTATTTTCTCCTGGAGAATTGCTGGCACTCCATCTACACACTGGAGGCAAATAAAGCCTGCACCACCTCCACTGCCCCTTCCTGGCCCTGATATGTGGATTGATGGTAGAGGTACCAAAGCTTGCTTGTCTACCTTCTGGGGAACTAGAATTCCAACTGCCCAGAAGATACAACAGCACATAAAAGATTGCCCTCATCAGGGAAACTGGTATTTTCCTGAGTCACTTCTATTTATCCTTGATCTGATCTTGCATGGTAGAGGCTGCAGGGCGCGCAATCGTTTCCCTTGCTGGGCTTTTCCCTTTGGAGGGAGCCAAGCCAGGGAGAGGCTGCAGGATAATCGGGCACCCTTTCCAGTGCCTGCCCTGTTGGGCTATCCCTTGCAAAAGCAGCCCGACTGGGGAGAGGCTTGGTCGAAGGACCTATTGCCCCATGGATAAGTCTACCCAGGATTTTGGACATCATTTTGGGGCAAAAAATTCTCAACTAATAGTCGAGTATATACGGTATTTCACAAATCCAGCTAAGAAGGCTTTCTTACATACGCTGTTGTATATCTGTTCCCTCCCCTTGAAGCCAAGATACAAAAACCCCAGGATACGAATTGTATATCATTAAAATACCAATACATGATGAAAGAAAAAGCAAGCTTACCCGTCTTCTCTTCTCAAAATTTATTAGTCCTCCCTGTAAAAAACAAACAAGCATTTAAAAAAGCTAATTTCAAAATCAATGTAAACAACTGCAAGTGGGTAATCATGCCATATTAACGGGAATTGCTGTAAAAATTACAACTGTTTCAGAAGTGGATTTCTCTGATGGTACTTCTGAATCTAAATCCATATATCTGTAAGATATCCAATCAAAGATACCAACCCATCAATAACTATCAGGCTGGAATACATGCATATCCTCTTCAAAATTTCTGGTAATTTAACCATCAAATCTGGGTCAGTCTTAAGCTTCTAACATTTTGACACTTGCAGGATGTTCTCTTTTCCCCACAAGTGACATGGGAGTGTGCAGGCAGCAGAAACTCTAGGCCTGTAGCCATTCATCAGGAGCAGTACAAACCCTACCCCCACTCCATAGGAAATATGAGCATTTCTGCAGGCACAAGTGAAGAAAACCTTTTTTCAAATCACCACAATTGTACAAGCTGTAATGCAGGTGTAGGGAGCCTTCAGTGCTCCAGATATTTGACCTGCAAATCCACTGACTATGCTGACTAGGTTTGCTTGGGAGCTGAATCTCAAAAATCTGGATTCCCAATTGTGTTTGATGGTTCTTATATCACTGGGTTGGTGAACCCATAGGTCAGAACCATGGAGAGCGCTTTTAAAAGCCTTCATTAACACCTGGATTCACCACCCCACTGAAATGGGAACCACCAGCTACTTGGGGCAGAAAAACAACACCACTTCCTCAAGAATGAAGCCTGCTTGTCCCCACTGCCACAATTCTGTTTTCTAGAGCTTTGAAACAGTATTCCAAACTTGCACGCAACCTTGTTGTTGTTGTTGTGTGTTTTCAAGTCATTTCTGACATATGATGACCCTAAAGTGAACCTATGATAGGGTTCTGTTGGCAAGTTTCTTCAGAGGGGGCTTGCCATTGTTATCCTCTGAGTCTGACATGCCTAACGTCACTAGTGTTTTACATGACAGAGTTGGAATTTGAACCCTGGTCTCCAGAGTCATATTCCCAACACTCAAACCACTACATCATGCTGGATCATACTCTCATATTCTGTGGTTTGTCCACAGCTTCTGAAGCTGCATCCATAACTTTATTTCTTCACAGAAAAGATTTCTCCAATGATTTTCAACCTAAATTTTCAGGATGGCTCACAAACTGCTGACTACACAAATAATGCTATAAAGGACAGTAAAAAGATAAAAAATAGCAGAAGAAGTCATATTAAAATCAGATCTATTTTTTTCTTTAAAAACCTGGGGGAATAACAAGCCTAGTGCCAAATGGACTATAGTATAGGTACCAAATGAGCCTCCATGGGTGACATTTCCAAAGAATAGGCATTGATGATAGAAAACATTCCCCTTTTGCCACCACAGAGACACTTGGGCAAGGTCATAGTAGATTACCACAGTGGACAGAAAGGAGCAGATAGGGGCCAAGTCATGAATGATGTTGTAGATCAGTATCAGCAAGAAGCCAAGGAAGAGAATGGTGCCTAACGACTGACCCCAAACATAGCCATGGAACAGACCATCCAAAAAGGGTGGTATCCTGGCGCACAACTTTGGTCCATGGGGAAGTTGCAGCCTCCACTGTGGGACTTCCTCGCGGACCAAAAAGAACCCACAAAAAGCAGGTTCTTCTTGCAGTGTCATTATGACGCCACAGTGGGCTAATGGTGCACCTGCAACGTCACAATGGTGTCGCGACGTGCGGACACTAGGCATCCATCACATAATGATGGCGGCGCCCATCTGTACAGGGCGCCCCCATTTTGACTCCCTCGTCACATGCAAGGGGCAAGGGGCATCTAGAAGCGCCGCCCCTCACACGTGATGAGGGTGTCCTAATGCGCCCATCTGGACCGGGCCATAGACACACTCGCTTTCTCAGATGCTTTCTCCTATGACCTCCTATAGGCATGTAATTTGATTGGGAGAATTCCTTTACAGTAAATTTCATTGTGGCAGCAATCTTATTTTATTTTCTAATAAAAATCTATTTGTCTGTTCTAGCATTCTTTTTGGAGGGAAGGGGAAGGGAGAGACTTATGGTTATGAAATTGCAGATAGATAATATAATACCTAATGTCTAGTAGGAAAGTTACTACCATACAGATTCATACATTTTGTTATGAAAAGCTACCTCCACATAATCCTGAAGAGCTGTGTCGAGCATTGTCAAGTCAGTCAAAAAAGTACCAAGGTAAGGAACGGTGCCTTGCATTACACCCTGCACAGGAAGAGAATACAAACAGGTTAGTGTTTTTAGCCCTCCTTCAGTGGTTGTTCATTGGCTTCTGGGGCCAGTTCAAACTCCTACATGGCCTGGGCCCAGCCTCACTTATGAAACACTTACTCAATATATCCCCTTTGGCCTTTGTTTGCTAGAGAAGGGCTGGCTGAGAGAATCTGCTGTTAAGAGTGTGGCAAGCCACTTTTCACTGATATTTTTCCTCCAGCTGTACTGAGTTGAAGTTGCCAGAGCGAATCTCTGATCCAGATGTAGGAGGAACAGTGGTAAAGTCAAAAGTGGATATGCCACCTCTTTGGTGGCAGATCCACCATCTCCCCTTGTGCTATATAGCCTGACGTCCCTTCCATGTTCCTTTGTCTATTTCTGAGCAAACTTCAAAATTTCCTGCAGTCACAGCATATTTTACAATTGGCTACTTTTCACACAAATGATGTAATGTGTAATCTGTCGAGTCAGGCTGTGCTGTATCTACCAGCTACACAGAAAGTAAGATACATCAGAGACAGCAGTGGCAGTTGGTTGCTTTCATGTCAGTGGTATTTTCCTCCTGGTTTTAGTCCAAGCTGTAAAGGACCTAACCAAGGTTCTAAACCCTGTCTACCAAACATGTACTTTGGACAGCTCCTTTCAAGTTCAGACCAAAAGGTAGAGTGAGTTCACCATCCACACCAAGACGGGAGCCTCCACTGAGAGTGTGGTGCTGTTTCAGTGGTAACACTGATTTTATGGGATGGATTCCCCAAGACTGTTCATGGGGACACTTCACCATCTGGTTTAGAGGTCTTTTTCATTTAGTAGTGCCATTTTAAACCAGAACTTTGAAGAGTTAGCTGTTTGTACTACAACAAACAGGATTACTCAGCCAGCATGGTTTAATAGCCTATACATAATGGACTTGGGCTGTAGCTGTAACTCTCTTTTAACAGTTGCTATATATGTTCATGCTTTTACACTTCATTTTACAGAACTACTCATTTTGTGGCATATTGTGCCTTTCTGAGAAATCTTTCCTCAAGGAAGAGGTATATAAACAATTTTTAAACTAAAATTAAAAAAAACCCTCAATGATTTTGCAATGTAGCTTGTATAAGAGTGGTTCCAAATATGAATCCCCAGATACTGTTGCACTCCCAATTCCCAGAAGGCCAAGCCAGAATGGCCAACAGAGTTGTATTTCAAAAACACCTGGCAACTCAAGCTTGGGAACCACTGATGTAAGCAATGGGCCTGCCTGATCCCATCAGTGTTAGTATCGATTCCTTGACAGCCTGATTATCTCATGGAGAAAATTAAATGGACATGCCTACGCACCATATCTTTTTGCAACTGAAGCCGTCGCTGAGTTCTTTTCTGATTTTCCTTTACACTGCTGTCCAAATTTGCAAATTTTGATGTTCCTTCCTACAAAGTGAATAACAGAGCAGGGTAATGGAAGAGACCACTGAACTGAGTTACAAATATTTCCTATACTAATCCCAACCAATATATTGCTTTCTCAAGACCATAAAACATTTTAATGGTAAATGCAGAACTGATACACACAAAGTAAAGGGTTCACATATTTATGTTTCTCAGCATTGTGAAGAGTGGCTGTAAAATGAGACAATCACAGTTTGCTTACAATATACCTCCATGCCCATTTGAGACTGCTGCCAACCTCTAGCCTTATTCAAGTTAAATACATTGAGACCACAGTTCTTCTAGTCAAATACCTTGTGACAGCTATTCTAGAGAATTAATGGTTCTTTTCCATTCTGAAACATCTTGTCCAACACTATTTCAGAATATATACTATTAATAAACATTTCTTTCCTCCATTATGCAACACTGTGGTGTTTTTCTAATTTTCTTGCATTAGGATATGATGACTAACCTCTTCAGAGTGCTGACTAAGAAGAAGACAGACAGGAAACGAAAATGCTTGTTTTCATATTCTAGCACTACAGGCTCTGGAGACCACTTTCTCAACAATTTTATGAATGAGAGCCAAATTTCACAACACTTTTACTTCCACTGACATCTACTGATTAAACTATTGCCACTGTTCCCTAGGCTACATTGATCTACAATTGTAAGGGTCAGCAGTTTGACATAACGTCTCACATGCCCTAACTGAAAACCATGTTTCACAAGTGGGTCTTTCTTTGGCATCTTCCACAGTTAAGAGAAATGCAAAGAATTCATTTAGCTTATCTGTAACTTCCCATATCTCCTGCTGCTTCTCTAGATGTCAGGTCTTGCTTGCTTTTCCAAACCAGAATTTGAATAAGTTACTTTTTTTTATTACAACCCTTAGAATCACTCAGCTAGCAAGACCAGACATTATGGCATAGTTATTCCAGGTACAATAACCTAAATTCGTGCTTGTCCAAGAACTGCTCCAGCTGCACGTGTGTGTCTATAAAATTTATAATAAATAATAAATAAAATTTTTATTTTTATCCCGCCCTTCCAGGGATCAGGGCGGCTAACAACAGGGTTAAAATACATAGAAATACAATACAAAGTTAAAAAACCATACACAATGCCATATGAAAAATAAAAAAGCCCCTATAGCCCAACCTCATGGCCACGGAAGAGGAGGGAGGCCCACAGGATATTTATTCGGGGAATGCCTGCTGGAATAGGAAGGTTTTGAGATCCTTCCTAAATTGGGCCAGGGTGGCCAAAAGAGGAGACCACTGGGATGCTGCTTATTCTTTGTTTATCAGCTTGTATCTCATCTGAGGAAAAACTTCTAAAGAATCTTGTTTTCAGTGGTTTTATATTGCTGTTTAACAGCACTGGCATCCCCTTGGATACTTCATTCATGCCCTTTCTAGTCCATGGTATAAATTTTTGATATTCTTCTAAACTTCTGTCTTCTAACTTCTAAACCTCCTAAAGGGATTTGAACCTTCTGATTCTCTCCTTCAACTTTCCTTTAACTAATACTTCATTTAAAAACAATTAAGTAATCCCTTTTAAATGAGACTCTGCTAGATGTTATGTAGATGTTCTACATAACTTTTCAGATATGTATATAGAGAGATAGCATATAGACATGTTTTCCACAGCTTGTTCCTATTGTATATTTAAATAGTTCACTGAATATTTGTCTCTGCATGCTGTTATCATCTTCAATCTGTCTATCTCAGCTGAAGAGCATAGAACATTCAGATCACTCCCCTAAGGGATGACTTATCCCAAGCCAGATGTGCTCCAGAGCCTGATGTTGGCAAGATTTATTATTTTTCCTCAAATGTCAGCAGTCTTATTCTATTTTGACTCTAGATTCATCTCTTTTTTACAAGGCCAGCTTCTTCTCAGCACACAACTGATCTAAAACCTTCCTTTTGACTCCATTGTATCCTTTGTGCATTGAAAGCTGTTTATTCTATCCAGTCTAGTGTGTAGAAAAAGTAGCATTTGGGGTTGCGGATTTTTAATATCTTACATGGAAATCTAAATTTTACTTTGCAGCTATGAATTGTGAATATTTGCCTAATATCAGAAATGTCTAAAGAAAAAGCTGATAGATTAAACACAGAGAGAGTGAGAAAGTCAGACAAAGAGAAGAAAGGAATAATACACAAAAGATTTTTTTGTTCAAAATTTCCTTCACCACTGTATAGTTCTAACACCTGCTTTTGTGGGATTTGAAGACGGTCTATCAATGACACATCAAGGTGTTGGAAGTCTGAGTGCAATGCTCACAGGGTTTTTAAAGTAACATATTGGCACACTACTGACATATCTGCTGCTTCTCACCTTCATTAGCAGCTCCCGGCTTGTCAAATAGTTGTCATGATCTGAGAAAATTTCTGACAATTCTTCAAACATCAATATTCTGTCTCTGCATAGAGGTGAGAAATAGAATGCATTTGAGGTTTGTAGTCATTGTAAAACAAACTAGGGGCTAATTTTATTGGCTCTTTGCGATTAAATTGCACAAGCAACCTCCTTCTTGGCACGTGCTCATGGCTGGACTTAGGATACAGCAGGTTATGATACAGAGACCGCCATCACAAACTCGCCTGTTTTTTATTCTAAAAAATCATTGAACTTCAAGAAACTTTCTGTTAACATTTTTAAGAAAATTACACCCTTGTGTGGGGTGAGGTATTAGTTCAGACCATACCACAGGGTGATACATAAATAAATCCTATTTTCCTGATAAGAATACCCCCAATGGTATTCTTTGCCCTAGAGAGCAAAACATACAGTTACCAGTCATCACTCTACTATTATCATGTCTACTTGCTTCCTCATTCTGGCACCTGGAGGGATACTGGGTACCACTTTGTCATCATTCCCACCCCTGGCCAAAAGAGGAGACCACTGGGATGCTGCTTACCACCGGCCAAGGGAGGTACATTGATCTAATAAGGCCAGGTGAGAAAGAATACAAAGGTTTTCAGGCCTGGTTTATTTGGTAATTGGGGTTCTCCTAGCATATATTTATCACTTTTGCTGGACAGGAATTGGGTTTGGAATCAAGGATTCCCTTGTTCCCACCCCTGGAGTAACATGGACACCCAGTAGAGTAACATGAACTAGCTCCTTTATTAGACCACTGAAATACAGTTTTTAAAAAGGAGGAGCCTTTGTGTCCTCCAGGTCTCTTTGTTAAGTTCAGAATGATGGAGAATCTAGGAGAACTTGAAAACTCACCTTTCTGATCATATTTCAGTGGTCCAGCAAAAGCACTAACCAACACTGATTTTTAAAATTTTACTCATGGACTACACAGTCATGTTTCTTCTCTTTTGAAGACTAGTAGCTGTTAATGAGGCTGCTTTCCATTCAAAAGAATAGGAAAAAAAGTCTTACTTTGCAACGGAGGCCCAACACTTCTTTAACCGATAGATAGAGTTGGACTGTAGTGCTGAAACAATGGCTCTCAAAGAGGAAAAATTCTTGAGGATCCTACATTCCTACAATGGGAGTGATTAAGAAACAGAAGAGGGTTAAATAACTATATCACAAACCAATGATCATTTCTTGTTTTCAGGGTACTGCAGCTGCTATAAATTCTTAACTCTTAAAAAAACAAACTACACACACACCTGAACAAATATTAAGTACCTTTAAAAAAAAATCTGTCTTGCCCTTCCCAACTTCTGAAAATACACTTTCTAGTCTTGTTTTCTATACTTTTAACTTTTAGCAATGGGAAGGGACAGGATGCAATGCTGTTGATTCAGTTTTATAGCTTCCAGTTTTCCTATTTAAATGCTAGTGAAGGTGGGCCTCTGTAGCCAGGCTAAAGAGAACTGAAAAACAACTGTGCAAAAACATGCTGACAGGGATTTTGCACTTGGAGGCTTTCGAGTTACATAGCACTTTTCTTCATCCCACAGACGTTTTTGGGCATAGGACTGGAAGAGCCCTAGAGGCAAAACTGGTTGACAAATGTGGTGTATTTCCTTGGGTGTTTTTCTTAATATTTTTGAGATAGCAGGTAAAGCTTATCTTAACCTCCTGGGCTTTTGAAGGCATTTGTTAAACTCTTTCCCTCTTTCATTGGGCTGACTCCTGTTCTATGAATCTAAGGCACCAGCTCACTGTTTTTTAACCTGATTTTTGCTATTCTTTTTTACTTGCTTGTTTTCTGTTAACCTCCATTAGAAAAATGGGGTATAAATTCCTACATAACTAGTAAGTATTTAGAATAGTAAAAGAGATAAACTACATAAGAATCACTTTAAACTACCCATCATCTAGAGCAAATAGTTCCTGGCTGACATCTGTTGTAAAGAATGTCTCTTGTACATACACATGTATGATTTCTACCTTATGCACAAATCTGTGTGGCTCTAGAATTGACACAACTCCATTAGTTCTCATACAGAATTCTAGATTATGCTGCACAAGAGAGGGTACAACTATGATGAGATGAAATAAAAAGCTTAGAGACAGGGAATGTTCCATAGGATGTGGCCATGGCAGTTAAAATGGTATGAAACTCCTATAACTTTCTACTGTATACAATCTATCACAGATAGGTAATTCAGTAATTACAAAAGAGTGAATGTATGGAATACTGCCTTGTCCACTGTCCACCAACCACCAGATTTATATTATCTATCAACTGGGTTTACATCTGATAAAACAATTGAACATCTACATAAATTCATTGGTGCTCATGTTTACTTGAACTGGAGAGCCTACCACCCCAAACACATTAAAAGAAATATTATCTGCAGCTTGGCTCTAAGAATCAGACATATCTGTAACACTGAAGAAACCTACTGTAAAAGGACCAAGCAACTCAAGCAACATGTGTTATATCCTTCAGACATTTTGGACAAAAAGGAGAATTTTTGGATTTATAGACTAAACTCTAACACCACATAGTCATAGCTTAGAAGATGATACATCATCTACTAACTATGCTGATAACATAAGTGTTCAAATTATATATTCACGAAAGACCAGTGAGACAAAGGGAACCAAATAAGCACTTACATGTGCAATATTGATCCACTTCTCTATGGTTTTGGCTCGCTGCTGTGTTTTCAACTCTTTGCCATTCAAGATGGTCCTGATGACGCATTTTGTCACTGCATTGAACTGTGCAATGGTGGCTCTGATGGTGGGTGCCAAATGTTTATTTTCCTTCTTATCCCTTCGAGACCAGATGCAGCCCAGACAATGATGTGGCACAACTCTTTTAAACAGTTTCTAGAACAAAACATGACATCTTATCAAAACGGAGAGTTTTCTTAATCCCCATTAAAAGTGCTGTATTGCAAACCCCAACAAATGGAGGCTGGAAAGAAATGAAAGGCAGAGTTGTATCAGTTCTGTCCACTAAGAGCTCCACTAGACAGTACAATATTTCTGGTAAATACTTGGGTATTCTATTTTAGTTTTTCATGGCTTGTAATGTGTTGTCATGGTTGCTTCCAGTTGTGCATTAAATGTACCTGAGTTTGAAACCTGGTTTGTTGCTGGCTGTAGCAGATTTTAATGCTACTTCCAATGTATAAATTTATTTTCAACTAAATTTTCTTCATACTTGAGGTGCATGGTTTTCCTCAATCCCTGCTGTCTCCTTCATGAACCCAACACCTCCCCTCCACACTCCACAGTGCCAACATTTCTTGTTTTGTGTACTTAAATTTTTGTTTTATTTTGTAATAGTCACAATGTTCATATGATAGGATGGTATATAGTACAGTACTCTAACTGTGAAAATAGGAGAGAGTTAAAAAAATCAGTGAGTTAACTAGACATGCAATGAGAGAATGAGGGTCAGTGGAAAACCTCTGTTGCAAAAGTGACACCTCCATTCAACACACATAAGTGGCACCACCCAAAAATACAGTGGGAGGAATCAAGACAGCAGCAGCAGCAGCAATAACAACACCAATATGTACAGCTACAATTCCCATGAAAGCCAGTATGGTGTAGTGGTTTGATTATTGAACTACAACACTGAAGACCAAGGTTCAAATCCTGCTCGGCCACAGAAAAACACAGGGTGAACTTGAGCAAGGCACACTCTTTCAGCATCAGATGAAGGCAAAGGCAATCCTCCTCTGAACAAATCTGGCCAAGAAAACCCGATGATAGGGTCACCTTAGAGTCACCATAAGTCAAAAACGACTTGAAGGCACACAACAACAGCAACAGTCCCCACTAAACCCTGAAGCTTTGGCCAGTCCAGAGAAGCCCTGAGAAAAAGATATTAATAACATGGAGTTTAATCCTGTTTTAAGGAGGGGAATTTGGGATATAAATTTGTAAATGTGGATTTTAACGTGTTGTAAGCCGCTTTGATTGTCCTGTCACAGAAAAGGGGGATATAAATAAAAGTTTTATTTATTTATTTATTTATTCATGTAATAGGCAATTCTTGGTTTTGTCTTCAGTTCAAAGAGGTAAATGAAATCAAGAACATGTCCCTAGAATTTAGCATTAAATTTGAAAGTCTAAAAGACTGGAAGAAGACACTACTAGATAGGGAAAAGCCACGTCCAGACTTAGAGGAGTTTATTACACTAAGGAGATCCTGAAGAAAAACAGGATTTAAATGAGATTTAAAGCAAAAACAAAACAAAACAACCTGCAAATACAGGACGTTTATAAGATGACATCACAGTTAAAGTGAAATAACGTGACGTTAAACCAAACGCAAAGCAGAGAAAACCAGCAACTTTTTACTTTCGGAACTTCCTGAAAGTAAAAAGCTGCCAGTTTTCTCTGCTTTACTTCCAATTTAACTTCATGTTATTTCACTTTGGGTGTCATTATGTGTGATAAACTTCCTGCATTTGCATTTTTTTTTTAAATTTTGAATCTAGTTTAAATCCTGTTTTTCAGCGGACTCTCCCCAGTGTGATAAGCTTCTTAGACAAGAGCACTCCAGGGTGCTCACCTTCAACATCAAGATGAAGGAGAGTGCTAGTGTTTTGCAACTGGTAAGAAATCCAGTAACCATGTCTAACCTTCCCTTGATTCCCAGTCTGATGCTATTTGTTAAACATGGCTTTACTTTGAGGTGACATTACCCAAGCACTTCCAATACTATAAATAGTATAACTGTTAATAAGAAAAGAAAGCAGCACACTGATTGTGAGGAAGAGGGTGCCAATGTTGCTCCTTGGACAAAGTAATATTAACTGTAGGACTGACCCAGGAAAATATGAAATTAACATTATTGGGAGGCAGAACAAATAAACAGCTGCCACAGCTTTGGAGAATAAAGTAATGGGTTGGGATTCTGATTCCTGACAATCAAAAGTATCAGAATAAAGTCGCCTGGAGGATATTTGGTAAGACTCTGTGGCTCCACTAGTAACAGCCCACCCATCCACTTCTTAGATGACCTTTGCCAGCATGCAATGATGGTTTTATTTGGACAGGCCTTCAGACTCATAAACTGGCTTTTATTATCACTGTAAATGCTATAATAATTTCAAATGAATGTTGTTTTTAATCCCTTTCATTTGGAACATCATTTGGTATGAAAACAGGATCAAATTTAACCACCACCCCCCCCAAAAGAAAACATTTCTGCATCACAATCAAAATCAAATTTTTATGCTTACAGCATCCATGTAGGTGAGCTGTTCTGCCACAAGGTCTTCTGGGAAAGAAGAGAACTCTTCTGAACCACCAGGCTCTAGTTTTTCCTCAATGGAAAGGATGTCATGGATGCCACCTGTCCAGAAAAAAATAAACATTGTGAAAACTGGCAAAACACACCTTCTGCTCCACAATCTCATTAAGGTTCAGTGGAAGTTGAGGCCTCACTGTGCTGAATGCTAGACTGAGCCAAAAAGTAAGCTTCTGTCTTCAATCATTGAAGGAAGAAAGGAGAAAAAGTGGTCAAGACTTTATGGTAGGTAAAAAGACTCTGCACTTAATGACGTCCCATAAAATATCTATTTTCCTAGATGATGGATTCCAAAAAGTGAGAGAATAAAAGTCTGAGGTCACAGAAAAAAACCATATAGGAAACATTATCGCAAAAGTGACTTGTGTCTTGCATCCTCGGGCTTAGGTCCAGGCTCACAGATTGCATATCACCATATGAACCTGTCAAACCCTAAGATGCTCAGGAGAAGCCCTTCCTTTAGACCCACCAACTCCCCAGGAACGTAAGATAGGGTTTTCTGAGTGGCTGCTCCTAGGATTTGGAACTCTAACCCTAGGGAGGTTTGTTCAGACAGGCTTTTGGCAACATGAGAAGCAAGAAACTAGACGATTCAGTGGATATAAATGTACATAAAAATGAAAACATGGAGATGTTAAAAATGCTTCTCTGCAAAAGGACATGGAAAACTTGGAGAGGTAAAGAAGATTACTGGAGGAGATAAAGAGAAGGAGACTGACTTTAAAAATTATTTTGATATCAAAGATATCCCGATAGTAAAAGGTATCATAAAGCTCAGTATCTTTGCAACAATGGATTTTAGAGGGATAAGTTGGAAGAGAACCTTCTGGATCATGTCTTTATATAAGAAGAGAAGGACCAAAAAGATGTACCTAAGACTAATGGGATAACGTATGCTGTTCTGATATATCTTTTCCCCTTTGGGGTTGCTTGGTTTTCTTTGTTAAATGGTGAGAGTACCAGAAAAGTCATCAAGTGAAGTTAAAAAAAAGTTAGTTTAATGTAGTGCAGTAGATTTAGGTGGAAAATCTGAGGTCTAGATTTGGGAATATGATATATTGATAATGGTTTATGATATTATGAAATATAATAAAAAGGTGTTGTGGTAAAACAGAAGTTATAGATAATTTAATGTAGGGATTTTAGTTTTTACATACTGCTTAATAGAGTTTTATGTTCTTAATAATTAATAGATGTTAGGTTAGATAAATTATATATTATTATGTTCTTAATATGAATTAATTGTCAGAATTGGGGGGTTAGTGAATGAATTAGAAGTATTGTTTCCTTACATTATATGGCTCAATAGAGCAATATGATTGCAATTGTTTCTCCCTCTCTCGTTTACTTTTTGTTTATTTGTTTTATATCCTATGGATGGTAGAAAATAGGTTAGTTAAGGTCACATATTATCAAGTTATGGAAATGGATAAATATTGTGGGGGTTTTTTATTTAAAAAAAATATCCAACACAATCAAAATACAAAAAGTCCATCCATCCAGAGTTCATATCATTTACCAACTTTACTACATAATAAAGGACTAAATTAGAGTCTTGAATAAGATGTTGAAAATATGGATGATATGATGCATTGCTGATGTAATCAATAAAGGGAATCCATTTATCTTTGAATAGAGAAATTACCTGCCTTTTAGTTGGAAGCTCTTTATGGTCTTTGATTTGTAGGGGAAATTTTTATGAGATCTTTGGATTCACATGCTTATGTTGTAAATTGTATATTGAGAACTACTAAAATTGGGACATACTGTACATCAATTGCTTGTTTTGTAACTGCACTAATGATTTTCAGAACTGGAGACCAGAATTAGGCCTTGGGTTCCCATGTGTGGCCTCAGTGTAAATAGGGATGTGAACTATTAGAATGACAGTTATCAGGAACTTCTCCTGCTTGTGCCCACTAAAATGCATGAAGTCTATGATCTTGCATTGTTCACAGGTATGAATGTGGGACAAATTCCCAGGGGCTTAGGCCCAGATACATCCTTGAAAATAACTGCTGCAGAAATAACATGTTTCTAGAAACAGGAAGAAACAGGCAATGGAGAAACCAATAAGCTATCAAGTAGGTATACAAGCAGAAAACAGTTAGCCTTCCACACACAAAGAGAAAATATATTTGTAGGAAATGGGAGTCCAGAAAAGCAGGCAGCTTAGAATCTGACCTGTCGGCGCAGCCAGACATCCTGTCCACAATTTTAAGGGAGTCAAAGTATTAGCTTTGCTTGGCAGACACTGACACATGAAGAGGAAGTTGCTCATACAGTATTGCTATCAGACTTTAAAATAAAGAAGTTCCAGATAATGTTTAGCTGTCTTCTTAATTCTGGTGTTTTAGGAGCCACATTTCCCCAGGTAAAGCTAGTGAGGAAGAAGACCTAAAATCCAAAAGTGCTTGATGCAGATTAATTTATTTGTTTTTGCATGCCTTCATGTTAACAGCAATCATTCCTAAACCTCACCAGCCTGAGTAGTTTTAGATTAAAGATATAAAGAATGTTTACAAATTTCGCCATCCTCAGCAAAAAAAAAAGGGTAATTCAACACACGGAATCATCCTGAAAACTTCTCTCTCTCTCTCTTTCACACACACACACAAACACAAACACAATGGGATGAGAGGAAGAAGTGTCTCATTTCACATAGTGAGTCAGTGGGTGGATGGGAGGAACTTCTGATAACTACATAAGTAATTGAATAAATAAGTGAAGATTTTGCATCCATATCCACAATCCTAGAGGTGCCAGACACATTTAGGTATAGAAGAGTTGCAGGATCATGAAATACATGACAGCTCAGAAATGAAGGTTGGGGTGGGGATTAAGCCTGTAAAGAGTAGATTCTAAGTCAGTTTAGCAGAGTGCCCAGCAAAATATAATGAAGGGTTCCACCTTATGTAGATGGGAGGAGCATCCATTGGGAAGCTGAAGAGGTGCAAGCATCAAGTTTCGGAATCACTGCACTAAAGCATGTTTATTCACTAAAAACGTCTTGAAGAAAATCTACCTTTCCCTGATAAATCCAACAATCCTTTCAAATAGAGAGAACTTCAATAAACCTTTGGTTCTATCTAAGCCATATGTGTTATATTTCAGAGGAATTTATAAAAGAACCAGGCTTTTTTTCCATAATAGTTGCATCCCACCCTTATTCCAGAGGACTCAGTGCAACATGAATTAAGTTATTCTACTATATCCTGACAATAATCTATAGGGTAAATGAAAACAGTGATTTCCTCAGTGCAGCCAGTAAGCTTCATAGGTGAAGCTCATTTGAACACTTTCAGCCTTTTTCACAAGGGAAAATGGTGCTGCTGCACAAAGCATTGGAAGAAAGGCAGTATATAAATATATTAAAACAACAAACCAAGTCTTCCTTATCCAAGCTCACTCTGACTGCTACACCACACTGTCAATGGCATGTGTGTGTGTGTGTGTGTGCTATTTTTGTTTCTTTTGTTTCTTTTCCTTTGCATACAGAAATGCTGCAGACCTTGTAACACTGCCAATCATTAAAAATAATAATAAAACTGACAAAAATCTAGCCCTCCATAGTCTCTAAACACTCCTCCCCTACACCCCTCTTAGAAACTATTTCCCGTTATAGTACTAGAATGGGAGCTTGTGGAAAGTGTTACACTGGACTGCACAACTATTCAATTTATTGGGTGACCCTGGGCCAGTCACACTATCTTATTCTCACCTATCTTCACAGGAATGGTATTGAACAAAAAGGAAGAGGGGACTGTCATGTATGTTACATTGAGCGCACAGCTGAAAAGGCTATAAATATAAGAGAAATGTGCTTTGTTAAATTAGTCATTACTGCAGGGGAGAACTAATAATTTAATAATTTTTCTCCCAGCTGCCAGATGCCTTCAAAATCTGTGCATTTTTCAAAGATGTCTTGCAGGGCATAGAAAGCCTCCAGCAGCAGAAGGCAGGGTTGGAAGCAAGGCAAGGATCAGGGAGGCTATAAGCTTCTTTGATTCTCTTTCAGCAATCCACACTCCCACCACGGAAAGGAGAAGAAAGCAGAAAGAGAATGAATTCACTGGAAATGTGACTCTGGAGGAGAGTTCTACAGATACCATGGACAATTAAAAAGACAACATAATGAGTTTTAGAGCAAATCAAGCCTGAACTCTCACTAGAAGCCAAGATGACTAAACTGAGGCTGGATGTACCATGGCATGACATGACTCACTGGAAAGGATGATAATGCTTGATAAAGTGGAAGGTAGTGCAAAAAGAGGAAGACCACTCTACAGATGGATTGATTCAATCAAGAAGCACTAAGTTTGCAAGGGCAGTTGATGACCAGGAATCTTGGAGGTCTCTCATTTACAAAACTGCCCATAAATCAAAGTCAATTTGGTGACAAATAACAATAACAAATAGTTTACACAGTCCTCTTTTCAGTCCTGCAATGCAAGATTGGGAGGTGGAGCCAAGGAAAGCTATAGTTGTCCCTGTCTGCCTTGGTTTCCCCCTCCTGATGTCATGGAGAGTAGGGAGACAGGCAAGAAAGGAGGATTGTCCTTATTCCCTGTGTACTGAGCCCGAACAGACAGGCCAAAATAAAGCTGCTTCAGGTCACTTTGGAAGTATGCTGTTCAAATGACACATACTAAGAGTCCAGAAGCTGCACCAAAGCTGCGCTCCAGTCCTTAGAACTGGAGCATGGCTTTGGCGTGGCTTCTGGTCTCTTAGGACGCATGGAGCATTTAAACAGCTTACCTCCAAAGTGACCCGAAGCAGCTTTATTTTGGCCTGTCTATTCGGGCCCTACTGGTAGCTGGTTCATGATAATGCAGATGTCCTCATTGTGCACCAGCTATTGGAACATAACCTGTGACAATCCTTCCTGTTGGGCTGCCCCCACCCTACCTCTTTGGGGAAAACAGTAACAGTGTGAATCGGGGCTGGGTAAGGTGGGAGCAGGTCTTGGGTCTATTCAAGGATGGGAGGAGAAATAAGAAGAGGGCCCACTGGGGGCTTCAGACAGTCAAAAACATGCTTTCTCATTTTTCCCTTGCACCTTCTAATATTCTTTCTATCCCTAAATTATAATAAATAAATAACTATTATACCTCCTTCCTTTTTTTTTAAATCCTTGGTTTGTTCTATATTCTTCTCATATCTCAGAATTGTGTGACCATTTCCAGACAAGCTAGTATTGGACATAACTCCGCATTGGACATCAAATTAGGAGGAGTAGCTAACACTGTGGAGGACAGGATCAAAGTTCAAAATGACCTGAATAGGCTAGAAAGCTGGGCCAAAGCTAACAAAATGAACTTCAACAGGGAGAAATGTAAGATACTGCACTTAGTGTGGAAAAATGAAATGAACAGATATAGGATGGGGGACATCTGTCTGAATGAGACTACATGTGAAAGGGATCTAGGAGTCCAAGTAGACCACAAGTTGAACCTTAGTAAACAAGTGTGATGTGGCAGCTAAAAGGCCAATGCAATTTTAGGCTGCATCAATAAAAGTATAGTGTCTAGATCAAGGGAAGTAATAGTGCCACACTATTCTGTTTTGGTCAGACCCCACCTGGAATGCTGTGTCCAGTTCTGGGCACCACAATTCAGAAAGGACATTGAGAAACTAGAGTGTGTCCAAAGAAGGGAGACTAAAATGGTGACGGGTCTGGAAACCATGTCCTATGAGGAAGCTGGGGATGTTTAGCCTGGAGAAGAGAAGATTAAGAGGTGATATGATAGCCCTGTTTAATTATTTGAAGGGATGTCATATTGAGGAGGGAGCTAGTTTCTTTTCTGCTGCTCCAGAGAGTAGGACCTGGAGCAATGGATGCAAGCTACAGGAAAAGGGATTCCACCTCAACATTAGGAGGAACTTCCTGACAGTAAGGGCTGTTCGACAGTGGAACACACTTCCTCGGAGTGTAGTGGAGTCTCCTTCCTTGGAGGTCTTTAAGCAGAGGCTGGATGGCCATCTGTTGGGGATGCTTTGATTGTGATTTCCTGCATGGCAGAATGGGGTTGGACTGGATGGCCCTTGTGGTCTATTCCAACTCTATGATTCTATAATCCAGAATCCCACCCTTGGGGAAAGGTAGGATATAAACAGAGTGTTCAGTTGGTGGATAGATTGATTGATATCACTTACTGTGCCACTTCTGAGGTGTGAGAACTATGATGTGAAGGTCCTACAAAGGTCCTACCATCTAGATTACTTAAAGGAATGACCTTCCAACAACCTATTTATGGTTCTTTAAGGAGCCTCAGCCATGGTCCCAAGAATAGCAGGCCATACATGCATGTAAATTACACTTCTTTCACTTTTATATGATGAATCATTTCAGCACTTTCTTTCTTCCCACTGCAAAAGAATACATGGATTGTCACACAACCTCTGAGCACCTGTCATACTTTGAGACTTCTCAGAGAAAATTCATTTGCTCAAAACAACAAAATATTGGGAGTTTTGCAGTGAAAATACATTAAAGAAAACTGCACATGGATTATCTACCCAGGAATCTCTGTGTTGACACAGCTGTGTAACTTCTATGCAATATGTCTAAAAGTTACATGGTTTGTATAAACTTGTGAATTCCCACAGTATGCTGTGTTGCACAGGGGTGGGGGTTTCTATTCAAGGGAAATTATGTTGAAAATCTTGCCCCAAACTAGTTTCACAGTTATTTGGATTCTGGCCCATATCACACAGACTGTCAAATCTGTTAGTGCTTACTAAAGCTTTAGAAATGTTTATCCTTAAGTAAATAAGTCCTACTTGTAAAAAAAATGATGTGCACAGTGAATATATATCTATACAATTATATATCTGACTCACCCCCCCTCTTTTGAAGAAAGCAACCAAATATAAAATGTAAAAAATTCCTACTACCATCCACCAAAGTGTCTGGATTCCTATTTTGCTCACATCAACTTCCTTCATATGCTCAAAAGCAGGATTAATTGTTCTTTCTGGAACTTATGCAACTCGTTTGAGAAGTCTCACAATCTTTTTAACCAGAAAATTACAGAGGAAAGACTTTTGTTGTAGGCTTTACCTAGGAGTTTCTGTGGGAACCATCGCTCAATCTGTGAACGTCTAATTATAGATCTCAGCATTTAGACTTGCTTTGTTTGATCTGCTGGAACCAGATCCAGAAGAGAACATAATTAGAAATTAGCAACACTTGGGAGACACGGGAATTTCTGATGAGAAGAACCATTTAGATGCAATGTAGCCTTTAAAAATAAATTAATAAATAAATGGTTCTGTTTGGCGCCAAGTCTGATTAGCAGCATAACTCGAATAATTCTTTCTGGAACATTCAAGTAAGTAGAGCTTAAGGGGGAAAGCAGCAATGATCTTTATTGTATCCCTTTCTTATCTTGTACTGTCATTTCCCATCCATTTCCTACTGCTTTTCTGTGAAAGCTGGTCACTGACATTGTTACATTCGTGGTACAGGTTCCATTAGCTTTCTAGCTATGCTAATTATGCCCACAGGAAACCTTCTGTTTCAGGAAAGCGGAGGTGGGGGTGGTGGAAGGAAGGCTATTTGTCAGGCTCAACACTGCGCACAGCATTCCAGTGCCACTACTGTTCACAATTGTTCCAGTGGCACTTTGACCCGGTAACGTAAATTTTCCCTTTGTCCTTGGATGTCAGCAGTGCATCAGACTCAGATAGGAAAAAACACCACAGACACTTCCTTTGTCATGACAGCAGCTAAGGAAAGAGGTTTCATAGCACAAATGCCCTAATCCAAAAAAGAAAGGAAAACAGGGGGGGGGGGGGACCCAGCCTGCTCTGTCACAAAAAAGTAATGGCAGAGTGCTATTTTAGAAGTGAAAAATCTGATTAAGGAAAACAACTAAGAAATGACTTTGACGATTTGCCATTTGTAATTGAGCCTACGGCCAAGCCAACATCTCCAGAACAGTGTCAGTTCTTAGAAAATGTCATTGTTTTTAATTTTCAGGGAAGAGTGCTAGGCCTGTAACTTAGTGATGCATGTCTGAATTCTGACTGTGCTATGCAGCAGGAACAGAGAAGTGGTTCACCAACCACAAAATTCAAAATAGACACCAATTCTGCAGAACAATGCACTGCAGTCTAATCAATAACAGTGTGTCAAAACAAACCAAAGACATCCAGCACTTTTTAAAGTGTACTCTGTTTAATATTCTGAATCATAGAGTCATAGAGTCATAGAGTTGGAAGAGACCACAAGGGCCATCCAGTCCAACCCCCTGCTATGGAGGAACACAGAATCAAAGCACCCTTGACAGATGTCCATCCAGCCCCTGTTTAAAAACCTCCAAAGTAGGAGACTCCACCACTTTTCAAGGGAGTGAGCTCCACTCTTGAACAGCATTTACTGTGAAGAAGTTCCTCCTAATGTTGAGGTGGAATCGCTTTTCCTATAACTTGCATCCATTGTTCTGGATCCTTTTCTCTGGAGCAGTAAAAAACAAGCTTGCTCCCTCCTCAATATGACACCCTTTCAAATACTTAAACAGGGCTATCATATCACCTCTTAACCATTTCTTCTCCAGACTAAACATACCCAGCTCCCTAAGCTACTCCTTATAGGACATGTCTTCCAGACCTTTCACCATTTTAGTCGCCCTCCTTTGGACACGCTCCAGCTTGTCAGCATCCTTTTTGAATTGTGGTGCCCAAAACTGGAATAACAGGAGTAGAGTTTAGAAAAGTTCCTTTCCCCAGAATCTTCACAACTCCTTTGATCTCCCAGCCATGGACAACTTGTATCCAGAAAACAACATACTTACTGTCATTTACTACTTCTTGCTTCTGAAACTGCTCCAACAAATGTTGTGCTCTTCTTTCAGGGTCTGACCCTGGCATGACCCGTGTCAGATAAGCCAAGAGTTTCCGCAAACAAAAGTAATGAGGTGGTTCCTGGAAGTCTTCAGAGCACTGGTCTAGCCATGCTCTCAAGATGGAGGCTATAGCACTGCAAAGAAACACATTATAAAATAGTTAGATGCATAATCAAGATTCTCCAATAAACCTGCACACGAACCCCAACCTTAGAAGAGCTGAAAGTTATATAAGGGAGAAATCTATGATTCAGGACATGACCTGGAAAGCTTGCACTCTTGATAAATCTTGTACCTTGTACCACTATGTTTCCATCACCAGAATAAGCCTTGGAGTCTAAATCCAATTATCAGTCCCCATTAAATTAGACTCACTGAATCGATGGGAATACAAAAGTATTTGATCTATCCTTCACAAATTAATTTACTATGTCTACTTTGTTCACAACTGGCAACTAGATTTAGGAATGGGTTTTCTTCTTTAAAGAGACCACAGATTTTGCAAATCTAATTGGCCCTCAGTTGTATCCATCAGAAACATTTAAAAAAATTAGTTTAAAAACTAAAATAGCCATGAAAAATTAACTATCTAAACAATATGTGAAAATATCCTTAGTATTACGTGATCAAACTTCCTTATGAGAGTTATATATTGATTCTTTCCAAACATAATTAGAACACCAGCTTTTCTGAATTTTCAGCAGAAATGTTCTGCACTTTGAGATAGCTATTACAGAAATGTTTCCTTACAATTTACGTTATTTACATTGTCATATGACTGCATTGTTATGACCCAAATATTTTGAGTGTCTCCTAGCTGCCCAAGTCCACTAATCAATGAAGCAAAAGCTCACTCTCTTAGCCAACAGAGAGAGGACTGTTAGAAATGGTATCATCTTTTCCTATTTCAAATACATTTGTGCTGGAAAATGTACAGATTGTTGGTTGTTTTTATGGGAAGTGAAACAGCATATATTTTAAACACCATATTATGTTTTGCTATGATGATTACCAGTAGAATAATTACCAAGCAGATAATGATGTAATGGCAATCAGGAATCAAGATTTTTCATGATTTTAAAAAAGTTGTGAAGGTTCTCTAGAAACATTACTGATGTCCCAAAAATACAAATTACCCATCACAAGCCCAGAAATGTCCAGTCTTCTCAGTACATGCTCTGATAATATTATTACAGGGTAATGTTCTGACATGTGTACGTTATGCTTACATGAAAGTTTGGCAGTCTTTGTCTGCTTGCTTATTTCATTGAAAAAACTATGTAGAATGATAAAATATCCTAGAATTTTACAGTTCTGGTATCTTGCTGTGGAAATAAACCCTAGTCTCCACATTCATGATTCTAGTACATGGAAGTATCTAGCAGATAATTTTTTTGCCCAAGGGATCCTCCAAGGACTGGTTGCCCAAAAAGGATAAAAATTTAAGACACAGGAAGTGGTTTGGAAGTCCACATCTGGTTTTGAAAAACAGCTTTTAAAATAAATAAATAAATAAATAAATATTGCAGAGTGGGCTTGCAACCTATTTTAAACGTGAATTTCCACTTTTAATGCAATGCACTATCATCTTTGGCTAGGAAAAAAAGAATTCAGAGGAGTCTAGGAGTTTTGAAGGGATATATATATATATATATATATATATATATATATATAATATTGGGGGACTACACTTTGCTCACTTGTGCTCACAGTTGGCTTGAATCCTGTTAACCAGTTAGGATTCCATAAGCTAGGCTTATGACCTTATAACTATTCACATTTTATGATCACGGTACAACTGCCATGCTTGTCAATGCCCCCAAAATTCACCTTAAAAGCCAGACAGCTGTCCCAAACTACAGAGTACTGGCAAGCTGGGTGCTGCAGGATGACATGACCAGCACCCTCTTGTCAGTGAGCAACAATGCAAGGAACAGAAGCAAGGGCCCTTGTGGGGTCCTGTCACAATTCTTTGTCACACTGTTGCTCACTGGGAGGGGGGAAGGCTGAAAATGTCATCCTGCATTGCCCAACTCACATGTGCCACAGAACTCCATCACTTAGGTTAGCGGACTAGGTTTTAAGGTGGGTTTCAGAATATCATAGCTATGCCTCTGATACAGGATCTCAGCCTCCATTATAAAACAGCATACTTTTAAAAAATATTGACAGGCTAAGGCAGTGATGGCAAACCTTTTAGACACCAAGAGCCCAAACTCAAAGGAGTTCCCACACTGGGTCCCAGCTGGTTCTGGGGTGGACTTCCTTGGGGTGGGACATCAGGGGGGCAGGACTTCCATCTTCTGAAGGCGGGACTTCTTCCCCCCATTCTTACAGGCCTTTAGCTACCTCTCCAGAGACAGCTGAAGTCCCAAAACTGCCGGGAAGAGGAGGAACCCTCCTCCTGCCCTCAAAAATGGCTTCATTTCTGGCACGCATGCCATAGGTTCACTACCATGGGGCTAGGGACTCTATGGACCTTAAAAATAGCCTTGAATCATCCCATGTGGCCCGTATTACACACTTTTCCCAACCTTGGCCTATTGGGTGGGTTTAGAGCTGATCAACATTTCCTAGAAACAACAGTCATTTGTTATCAATGCATACTGCAACAACTTCAGAGAAGTGCACAATTACTACAAATATAACAATGCAGTGTATCTTAACATTTACATTGACACTTTTTAAGTTTTCATAGACCTGTGATTCTTGGCCTTTCTTTGCCCTCTGAACACAGATGTTAGCCCATGCTACCTGCAGGACTCATAAATTCCCACTACTGTCAGCCATACTTTATTTTATACTATATACTGGATGTATTTGGCAGGAACAGAGACAGAAGGTTTTTTAAAAAAAAGACCAAACAACATCCTCCATAAGTTAGTCATTTATTAATACCACATTTTAATGCATTTGTTCTTGAGTATGGGCCACACATCACCCACCTCTGAATCAGACCCTGATTCTAGACTACAGACAGACATAAAGTATGTTAATGGCTTTTCTTCTGCTGCAGTGAACTTTTCAGCTATAGTTTTGTGAAATTGGCTAAGGATCGTTGACATCTTAATCAAACTACAGTTCTCAGGATTCTTTAATGAAGTGCAGGGAAGTTATTCTGAACCTGACACTATTTTGCAGTATCAAGATGTGCCTAAAGACAAAAACGAATAAGGGAGGTAATGAAATTACTCCTTATTCTTTTCTCACACGGCACTAAACTTTTAAATGTGTGTTCTTTTTAAGGTAAACTGTCACATTATATAGTGTGCTCTTCTTGTAAGATACCATCAGTCTACCCAGTTCTTCTACAGAATTCAGGAGGTAGAATCTATTTTAGATATCAACTGAAGACCTGTTCCCAGTTTTCCAAAATAACTAAGCTTTAAACCCCTTGTGCATCGCTAAAGAAAAATGCAATATATGTACAAACACACTAAGGATCAAAGACAACTGAACCTGAAAGACTGATGTTTCTTGTTATTCTTAGAACAGGAAATGCAGTATGAAAACAAAACCGATACAAATCCAGTAATATTAAATATTTTAAGCTCAAAAGGTCTTGCTGGGAGGATATAGCTATTATAAAGGAAAGACACACACACATACACACACGTCAAACAAGATACACACCAACAAGCCAATATTGCCAGAAGAATGATGGGAAACGATTCACACATGTCCCCTTCTTGAACTTTATGCACATTCCTAGGTAAAAACTAATCTGAGGGAGTGGTTCAGCTCTTGTTCTCTGACAGTAAGTCTTTGTGGGTGTGAGACCCATCAGATCACATTCTGAAAGCATGCCAGAAACATATTAAGTTTTCAGCCTGCACAACGTAAGAAGTGGAAGGAGGCTGATTTTAACGATATTCTCTGAAATCTTCAGGTTTTTATTTGGAACTGAAAATTTCTACCATATTATTTATTTCAGTGATGTAATGAAAACTGAAACGGTTCTTGAAATCTAATTTATTTCTTAACAGATGGTTTGAAATGAAGAAAATGACATGTCTGGCTTAAAAATATTTGTGTTATCCTCAAACTTCTTTTTATTAATGATTACTGTATCCAAAGGCTTGAAAACAAATTTTATATCATGAAAAATAACTTGGATGAACGTTTTAGTTTGTCCTACAAATTGGCTTTACACGCTACAGGGAAGTACTTTGAGAGGCTGGGCAATATTAAAAAGAGGCAATAGCTTTAAAGATCACTGTGGAATGGTTTGAAAGAGGGGTCATGATTCATGGTGTGTAAACGTAGAGCACTTTTATCTCTGGTAGAAGTAACTGCTGAAATTAGTTTTTTGTGGGTTTTTCGGGCTATGTGGCCATGTTCTAGAAGGGGTTCTTCCTGATGTTTGAAGCCAATTGAAATTGTTTCAATGACCTGCAACATTTATTTGACCAACAGCAACAAGCAAGACAAAAATATGTGTACATACCATCAGAAAATGTAACTTCTGGGGTGAGGCCACATGACCTTTCTTAGGAGTAGGCTGGACTTGTATCCTATTTTACAGAGAACAATCCCCTGTTTGAAGAACTGTTGTAGTCCATGTGTGGTTTAAAGATAAAGAACAGTAAGACACAAGAGCTGATGTGTTCTTGAAGTTGTCCATCAGCAGTTAACATCTGGACTGAAAACTATCCAGACACAAAGGCCACTCTCCCCTCACTAGGATGAAATACTTATATACCTAATGAAATCATAATGTTTAAATTTGCATATAGACCTGTAAATAAGCCTATACAAATCATATGCAGATCTATCCTCTCTTTTTTTGGCAACTGCAAGAGACCACCCTCTTGGAACGCACTGTTTTCAACTTCCACAGCATCATACAATGGGGGAAACTATGTGTGAGTTTGTTGTCTAAATGCAAGTGCTATGTGTGTATCAGATGGAAAAGGGAGTTCTCCCTTTCCACTCTATCCTGGAAATGCAGCAAATGAATGTGGGAGTTCCTCTTCATAAGGTGCACAGCTGCTCTCACAGAGGAGTTGAATAGTTCAGTGTTCCAGCTTTCCCTACAATATAATGCCAGTCATTAAGGACTTTAAAAGACAAGCTACACTAACAGCACTTATAGCTTTCTGGCCTCCTATCAGCTGACTGTTGTTTAATCAGTATGTTAGGGAGGAAAGCTTTTGGGGGCAAAGGCTGGGCAAATGCCCAAACCTTGTAGAACTTTTAACATTTTATGTCCCTGAAAACAAAGTCCCTGTTCTTGCCAGGGAAGAGCAGAGATAGGACTCAGAGGCTTCCAAAATTTCAAACAGAATATAGGTACTGTATCACCAAATCTATTCTTTGTGAGGTGAGACTGCACTCTGTAAAGCTTCCAATATGCTTCTCTTTATGTACTGTTCATTTGTTTAAGTGTAATTTATAGTATTTATTTTGGCCGACTATGAATCTTACTCATACTATTGGAAGACTGTGGTTTGCAGCGCAGGCCTAGGATTGGGGTTTCTCAGACAGTAACACACATACCATCTTTTTGTGAGCGAAAGTTTCTAGCCACTGCTATCAGGCTGGGAAGGAGAGCTGGTACATATTGGGCTTTAAAAACCTATGGCTCGACTAGGCTTAATCCATATTCTGCTCTACTCCAGAACTGTGGTCTCCACCCAAAATACAGTTCTTATATGGATATGCAGGAAAACTAAGGCTACATGCTATAACTGGTTTGCCCATCTTAACTAAATTTGCTCTTGATTGAGTTAGAAACAGTTATGAGTCCATAGTGGAAGGAGGATGATGTTGTGGTAGACCTTGGTAAAGTGTCATGTATTGTTTTTATGGGGACTGTGCCCGGACCACTCTTGCCATTACTCACGGTTTCTCTTGTTTCCCATTGTGCAAATGATTATGGCTTGTTTTTGTAACCTCCTTCATTCTCCCCCCATTCTCTTGAGTGCAGCCATTTGTCCCTTTGTCTCCACAGATCAGCCACATTGGTTTCTTTTGTTATTTTACCCTTTACTAGAATGAAAGTTGATTGCTCTCAATCCAAACAAAACTTAAAATGACTCCCACTGTGGGTTTCCCAGGCTTTAAAGAACTTCAGTCAATCTTATTTCACTCATCTCACATTCATTCAGTGTTTGCTTCTCTTAAATTCATTCCTTTGGGTGCAATGGTTTCTGTAACACTAAACAGGACACCATGCTTTACCAGAGAAGAATAAATGCTACAGAGATAAAAAGCAAATACCCCCCCCAAAAAAAAAGTAGTGATTGTTCCAGAATACATTATATCACTTTTTTAAAAGAAGGGGGCAATCACTACAGTTATTTTATTTAAAATAACCTAAATACTACATTTCTACTATACAGATTCTAATAATGGCAAGACATTATTCCTTCTAACAGCTGGTTCCTACACTCATCAATCTGATTATTTAAGTTTCTGCAGAATTAGTACTATAGCAACACTGTCTGCATGTGCCTTACTTAAAAAAAAGGTCCCTGCTAGGAGAAACTTACAATCTAAAATCTATAAAGAATCATAGAATCATAGAATCGTAGAGTTGGGAAGAGACCACTAGGGCCATCCAGTCCAACCCCCTACCATGCAGGAAATCCAAATCAAAGCATCCCCGACAGAGTGGCCATCCAGCCTCTGTTTAAAGACCTCCAAGGAAGGAGACTATCACCTCCGAGGAAGTGCATTCCACTGTCGAACAGCCCTTACTGTCAGGAAGTTCTCCTAATGTTGAGGTGGAACCTCTTTTCCTGTAGCTTGCATCCATTGTTCCGGGTCCTGTTTTCTAGAGCAGCAGAAAACAAGCTTGCTCCCTCCTCAATGTGACATCCCTTCAAGTATTTAAACAGGGCAATCAATCACCTCTCAACCTTCTCTTGACCAATCTAAACATCCCCAGCTCCCTAAGTCGTCCTCATAGGGCAGGTTTCCAGACCCTTCACAATTTTTGTCGCCCTCCTTTGGACACGCTCCAGTTTCTCAATGTCCTTTCTGAATTGTGGCGTCCAGAACTGGGACACAATAAGAAAAGACAATTAAAGAGAGATGTAAGAAGAAATAGAAGAGTGAAGGGAAATTAGGCCTCAGGCCAAAGAGAGTTGAGGTACTGGTGATTGATCCATCATGATCAAGTTCTTGCTCCCACAAAAGCAACTCTCTCTCCCTTTGGGTGTGAGAGTCTACGTCTTGGATTAAAATTAGATCTTGACTCCAACGCTGTTTTAGCTGCAACTCTCTCCACACACAATAAGCCCACAGGAAGATCAACAACCCCAGATAGAGGGAAACTAAGGAAAATATATATTTACTGTTCATTTACACACAGGACAGCAGGATTATGGTCTAAAGCATAAACCATCGGGGCTTTTAAAGCACACATTTCAGATTTTGCTATTATGCAACAAGCACATATCAACAAGTTTCGTATCTGCAGTAACTCATTTCCCATGAAATGCTACAAAAATATCCATTGGGTTTGTGTGAGGAGTGAAAAGCCTTCTAGAACAATTTAGCTTAATTTTATTGCTGGGCTGGCCACAACACACAAAGGTCAAGGGAGACTAGCCCAAAGCTAAGTTGGAGAACTGCCCAAACCCCATTTGGCTCTCAGTCATTTAATCTACCCACTATATTATACACCATGTCTCCTTGGCATATCTGACAGATGGAATTGTCTTATGAGTTAGAATGAGCACTTCTTGACAAAAGGGCAGGAAGAAAAAAATAGCGCTAGTTTATTTTCTGCCAAGTATTGAAAAATCACAAAGCCCTTATGCAAAAAACATGGTCTAGGTCCCAAGTCAGTAAATTTCCCAAGGCCTGAGAGGTTAATCCATTTGCCTGAAGCCACATTAGTCTTTCTGCAAAGACAATGAAGCATAGATATGAGTCCTGCTGATATAGTGATACCACACACATGGATATACACTAATGCTTTTTCTCATTGTCAGGATTTTAGTTTTTTAGAGGCAATGTAGTATTAGAGGTCAGAGTATTTGACTGAAAGCTATACAGGAAAGGTGAAGCACCCTGGGTGACCTTAGACCAATCACCATGTATCTGTCAACTGAGTCTATTTCATAATCCTGTGGGGAAAGACGGGAAAACACTATATTCCTTGCTAGGAAAATAAGCATCTGGTTTAGTGAACACATATTAATTTAATTTTTTAAAAATAATAATTTAATTAAATTTTAGACTGAACTACCAAAAAATGTCTTAGTTTACATCAGCAGCTAAACTGTTCCTTGCACTAGACTTTGTTGTTGTTGTTTTGGTGTGCCTTTAGAGTCTCGAAGGCAGTGGTCCCCAATTTTGCTCTATGAGGGATTTGGACTTCAGTTCCAAGAATCCCACACTATGTTGAAGTCCAAAATCTCTTAAAGGGCACAGTCTGGGGACCACTGCCCTTAGGTGAACCTATTAAGAGGGTTTTCAGGGTAAGATTTTTCAGAAAGCCTTTGTCTTGCCTTCTTCTGAGGCTGAGAGAGTGTAACCTGCCAAGGTCACCAAGTGGGTTTTCATGGATGAGCAGGGAGTCGAACTCTAGTCTCCAGATTCATGGTCCAATGCTCAATCCACTACACCATGCTGGCTTTTCTACACGGGAAATTACATTTTAAAAAACTTTGAAGGCTGGAGTACTATATGAATCCAAACACACAGCCAGCATCTGCTGGAAAACTGAGTCTGACAAATCAGACTGAAAACAGTAGCTGAGATATTATTTTTTGCTTATTGATCTGCTCTGTATCCCACTTTTCTTGCAGGCCTGGGAGCAATCAATTGCCCAAACTCTCCCTGAAACAAAAATATTTTTTGCCTGCTAGTGGAAGGACAACATATAGAATATAATCCTATTTTCCTCAGAAGGAGGTTCCACAACCTGGAAACAGACACCAAAAAGCCCTTCTCACCTCACCCCGCCCTGGGGGACCACAATAGGATCACGTTCAGAAATCAGTATTATTGAAATTCTACGAAGTGAACTGCTGGTCGGAACTATGGTTTCGTGACTCCCCCTCTCCCACATAAAACCTCCCATCTCTGACCATGAGTCAGAAAGCTAAGGCAATTGAAATACAGGGAAAGGGGAAAAGTAGGGTCCTGTGAGCACATTTAACAGTGGAACATCATCATCATCATCACCACCATCACCATCTCTCACCCGCCCTTCCCATGGAATGAGGCAGGAAACAACAACAATTAACAAACAACACAGTTAAAAAGCATCAGTTAAAAACACACATCAATTTAAAAGGATAAAGAAGATGTACAATCTCACATGGACAATCCACATTAAAATCATCTGGATAGGCTTACAGAAGAAACTGATCTCTCTCCTCTCTCTCTCCTTCTCTCTCTCTTTTCAAGGTTTTGTTTTTTCCTATTGCCATCCAGCCAACATAAGCACCTCTATAGCAAATAAGGAGCCAGACAATCATCTGCACTATCCTGCAGGAAATACAACTTTCCCATATCCTCCTAAGATGCAGAAGCTGTTCTCACAATGGGAACCTGCATCTCCAGCTGTTGTAGAGGAATAGGAAGCAGAAGGTGGTGCTTACAGTTCATTTCCTCTACAACAGTAGTCATATTCAGGCATTCAGAATGGAGCTAAACTGGACATGTGAGGAGCATGCTAACTCTGGCATCCTCTTGTTATCATCTGTGCAGGATGGCCATAGACAGAGATGCAGTAGAGGAGGCAAGGCTAGTATGCTACCCTGTCCCACATATTCAGTTTAACCTTATCGAAATGCCTGGATAGGCCTACTGTTCATGTAGAACTGCTCCAAAAAGTGGTATTACAGCTTCTACAGCATCTGTAAAAACTAAGAAGAAGCCTTTGCAACAGGGGTAGGCAACCTGCGGCCCGCGAGGCCTTGGGACCGGCCCCAGCCCGGTCCTGCCGTCAATTGCTGCCAGGGCCTTGGCCTCTCGTGCAAGGGGCATGGTGGGGCAATGGTCTATAGAAGCCTCAGAAACATGCATTTATCTTACATTTTTTAAAAAATCAGCAAATTTTTTCAGTGTGTCCCCACTTTTTATAAAAAGTGTTCTCCATTTGAAAATTTGTCCTACTTGTCCCGATTTATTTATTTAGTTTTTTTTAAAAAAAATTAAAAATTATTTATTTTTTGGCTTCGGCCCCCCAGTTGTCTGAGGGACAGCAACCCGGCTCCCGGCTCAAAAGGTGCCTACCCCTGCTTTGCAAGATGGGGTGGATCATACTTCTTTGTATTTCATGGAAGGTTTTGAGAAGATACTTAGAAGTTTATGTTTTTCCCCCCGTGAGATAATAAGCTTGTGTTATATTTCTGACAGTGTATTTTTCAGATTTACTGGAGATGGCTGCAACTTGCAAAAACTGAACAGTGTTTTTGAATTGGATCCTCCGTGTTGTCCTTCTGACAATGGGCAAAAATCTTATTAGTTCACTTCCTTTTAAAACAAAAAAGTTTTGAAGGTAGTTCTGTGTTGTTTTCACTGAACTGTTTTAAAGAGATTTTTATCTTTTTAATTGCAGTTTATTCTTTGATGTGTGATTTGTTTTAATATTGTAATAGTAATACTTTAATTCTATTTTAATACTCGCTTTTTGTATATTGTATATCTCTAAGTACATTGCCCTTTTAAATTCTGAACCGCTTCTAAACTGTGAGCGAATCCAAATTTGGGGGGAAAGTAGGATATAAATAATAATAATAATAATAATAATAATAATAATAATAGCAGTTAAAGCAAGTCACACAGAAAAAAGGTCCACCACTATAAATCTCAGACTTCTTTTGCTTAGGAAAATGGCATCTGTTTAACTTCACTTGAAACTTGGCACTCACAATCTATTTGATGAGGTCTGCAGATAGGGCAGATGTTAAACCAATCTGATGAATACACTAATTGAAAAGTTCTGGAAATTGAACATTTTACTTTTTTACTTCAGTTTTTAGAAAGTACATCATATATTCTGTCAAATATTGGTGCAAACTACTAATGTAGTCTGCTCAGACTTGTTATGTTTTGATGATGGTCTGAGCAACAGATCAGAAAGTATTAAGATTTCCACTCCAAAGCCTATGGCAGCAACTTCTGGCAACATTATTTCATGCATGCCTAGGTTCATTTTGAAACCGAATCCTGCCAGTAACTCCACTTTTTTCCTCAAAAGTATTTAATGACGCAGAGAGAATGTAGTTATTCCTATGTGCAACCTTATTCCTAATCCTTTAGCTGTGGAATGTGACATTGCAAGATCATAAATGCATTACTACATGGATGCGATCTATTGTATCTCAGAGGATTTTTTTGCCATAAATAAATAAAATAATAATAATAATAATAATAATAATAATAATAATGCTTTAGGACCAGGAAAACCTGGAGCATCTTTGCTGGTCCCATACACTCCATTTTTCCTATCTAGATTTGGACATAAAATACCACAAAAAGTGTAAGTGAATGGAAGTGTGGTAGTACAATCTTCATTCCCAGGGCATGACTATTAAAAGACATCAATCTTTGCTTCTAATTTACTAGGTTTATGGAGCTCGTGTGTGTGTGTGTGTGTGTGTGTGTTGTCCTGGTCTCCAAAGTCATCGTCCAATGCTCAAACTACTGCACTACACTACACTAGAACAGAAAAAAAGCCACAAATGTTTTTAAAGCCCATTTATTTTAATGGAAGAAACTGAAGCACATATTTAGGATGTGTATTAAATAAAAATGGCACTGTTGCATGCTGGTTTTTAAAACCTAATTCTATCTCTGGGTTTGGCCACTTCTAAGGCATTCAGCTGCTTTCTGTAAGATTTACTCTTTTATGTAGTAATCTAATTGTTGCCTTCCTTGTAAAATAAAAAGTAGATTAGAGCATAGTTCTAAGGAACCAATCCTTTTCTCAGTGTATTCAGTCCTGGCCCTGATTTTTGCTGTTCAGAGAAAAGCAACACTACTTCCTGAGTACTGTTTTGGTCTCAGTAGAGTTCTGGCTCCCATCTTCTTCACAGTTTGAGATCTCCAGGTTTCATACTAAATCCAACAGGAAGATGGTGATTTAAAAAAAAAAAAGATGGTAAAACCATGCCTTAGAAATTAAGAATTTATGGGAATTCACTTGTGTCTGATAGCAGACAGTACTGTACAATATTTTTTAGAACAACTGGCTGACTAGTTCAAACCATAGGTGAAGTTCAGCCTCTTCTGTTTGCCTACTCTCCCCAAAGTATTCCTCAGTCCCTATTACAGTGTGCCCTCCCCAACCGTGGGCTTGCCATCTGCAGATTTGAGCATGAAAGTGTGTGTGTGTGCATGGTGCACCTTCAGGTAGTTTCTGACTTATGGCGGCCCAAAGGCAAACTTTCATGGTTTTCTTGGCAAGATTGTTCAAAGGAGGTTTGCCACTGCCTTCTTCTGGGGCTAAGAACAGGTGACTTGCCCAGGGTCACCCAGTGGGTTTCATGGACAACCGAGAAATGAACCCTAGTCCTCCAGAGTCACAGTCCAACATTCAAAACACTATGCGATGATGAAAGGTGAGATACTAATAAATAATAAAATAAAATAAAATCAACAAATAGATGCGGCAGGAAATGATGAGTACCTATACAAGATAGTGTGTGTCCTTTCTAAAAAGTTGTGCATATAGCACATTGTATATCACATAGATTAGAATGGAATTAAAATACATCCTGCATTTTTCTTCTACTTGTGTCTGAATCGTTTTTCTGACAACAGAAGCCAGGCATAATAAACAGCAAAGAGGGAGAGTGTGCTGGTCCTCTCCTTCCCTGCACTCTTCATCATTTCATGCAGAGAATGGTTTTCTGAAGAGCATAGCTTCATCTATCCTTGGAGGCTCACCATGCAGTTCAAAAGGCTGATTCTTCAGCTATCACTTCCTCACATGTTTCATACTTTCTTAACATTACAGAGATGAACATCGGAGTGTGGTTATAATAAAGTTATAAGTGTGGAAGAACACATAAACAGGAGAAGCTGAAGCAGTTTGCTTTGCCTGCATCTACTAGGAAGGGCAAGATTCCCCCCACTGTGGTTAACTGAGTGCAAACCTTTTGCATTTTGAACTCCATTTGCATTTATTGGGATAAACTGTGGTGGACAAAGGGGAAAAGAGAAGAAGGAAACTGGGGCCCTGTTACAGACAGCCAAAATAAAGCTGCTTCGAGTCACAGTGGAGGTAAGGGTTTCAATGATGCATGCGTCCTAAGAGTCACAGAAGCCCACAAACCAAAGCCACGCTCCAAGCTGGAGCATGGCTTTGGTGCGACTTCTGGACTCTTAGGACACATGCATCATTGAAACACCATACCTCCACTGTGACTCGAAGCAGCTTTATTTTGACTGTCTGTAACAGGCCTGGGACATTTTAAAAGCAGCTGAAAAAGTAGGATAGCAGAGAATTAACCAGGACTGTCCCTGCTAAATCAAGGCAGTTGGAGGGAATGATGTTTTGTCTATATGGAATTGGACACTCCAAATCCTAGGAATGTTTGCCTAGCTCATATATATTAACCCCAGGTCTTCAGTTCGATAGGGTCTGGTTTTGTCATTCACATTATTCTTATTTTCCCTCTTATTTCTGCTCTCTGTTTCATTTCCCTGCACAATCCAACACAGATTTTTTTAAAATGGTACAAATACGTCAGAATCTTTTCTCTTGTTATCTTTATATTCCTCTCTGTTACTCTCCACTTTCTATAGGTACATTTGACTTCTTGTCAGATCTCATCCGTTACCTTGTTTTGTACCCCCACCCCCAAACATTCTTGTCTTGGGAATGCCCTGTTTCCTTAGATCAGAACATCTCCACTGCTTTTGTCCTTTTCTCCTCCCTGGCCTTTTACCCATTAGTTAATTTCCTAGCATTTCCTTTCCTGTTGTGGCATTCTCCCTTTCCCTGAGTTTTTGTCCAGCTCCCAGCCTGTGGGAAGAACTACTCTTAATTAGTATTTACTGCACAGACTGCACCATTACAAAACTCTTCTAGCAGTGTTGTTAATTGAATATTTCATTAAAACCATATTAAGGCAACATCTAACTAAGAGCTGTTCATTAAATGTTATGGAATAGATTCAAATTAAGGTTCACTTTCCTGCATATTGTGTCTACTCAAGCATCAGTTATATTTCATTCAATAGTACTTATGTTAAATTTGTAAGGTTTCAAGCCTTAAATATTAATTTGTACATTTACTTAATCAGAGAACAAGTTATGGGTTAAAAGTATACAATTTTCAATGCTATATCTGGAAAAAAGGCATTATTTATATAAAGTTTATATTATTATAAAATGTTATACAGTATGCCATAATATTCTACACAAGGTTAAAATAAGCTTCCTTTTAAAATATGTTTTTAAATTTTACTTTTCAGGAAAGGACTTTTAATGTATTTTGCAACAGCAAATTGCATTACGTTGTGTCATTCTTTCTCATTTTTCTTTTATTGGTTTTGCTATAAAATCCATTTAATTTTATTAGATTAAAGGGTTGCAATATGCACATAATGTATGCTGTTAAAAATGGGAGAAAAATAACATAAATAAGTAAAATAACAAACTCTATGTAGAGCTCTCTGATCACATGAGCAGATGTAATCTCTGTGGGACTCAGCAACAAAGGCAAGCTATTTTTCTCAATAGTTAGCATGAAATAGCCTTTAATTCTGCCAGCAGAGACTGTGCATCTGTAACCCCATCCTAAACACACAACTTCATCTTATTTGCTCACAACAACAACAACAACAACAACAACCCAGTAACAGATACTATAACTTTTGGGTTGCACCCAAATCAATCAAAACCACAGCTGCTGGGTGGTTGTGGCGTTCCTGTCTAGTTACTGGGAAAGTGCTGGTCTTTTCATCTTCTCAACAACAGTCCTTAAGCCCCTGACTGAAGGGAGTGAACATGCTATATATAGCTTTGTGTTTTATGAAAGTGCTGGATTGACAGCATGCAAACTGATGTTCTTTGTTAAAGAACAAAGCAGGAACAACAATGAACAGCTGCAGTACAAGCTTCCCTCTGCCACCCCCAGTTCTGTGCCTCAGCCAGCCAGGCATGACTAAAGCAGACCTCCTCACAGGAAACTCAACCTTGCGTGGGACACTCTACAAATTACTCCCCCTGCTTTGCAACATTTGTGATTAAAAACACTCAATTAGTCCTGGCCTCCTCTAAATAAGACATTCATTGCTGAATGTTTTATTTTTAAATTATTGTTCACTTTCAACTCTGGATTTACAATACAAATGGTAGAAAATCACATGGATTATGTGACACTAGCAAAGCAGACTGTATGAAGAGGAAATTTAATTTGCCCAGGGAACTGAAGTGTGTCTGCTTCCAAAGGACAAAGTGAATGGAATAAAATAGTTTTGGGTGCATCTTTGGACATAACAGCTCCCTGCAGTAACTGTTAAGAAGGAGACACAGGCCCTAATTGCACTACAAAACCACATTTTCCAACTGTCCTGATTAATGTTCTGTTGTCCCACTTTTCCAGCTGCTTTCAAAATGTTCCAGTTTCTCTTTTCTATTCCCACCTGTCCCCCTTTGTCCTTAGCTTACTTCAATTGGTGCAAATTGAATTCCAAGTACAAAAATAGTTCCCACACTATTAAGTCAGCAGGGGTGAAAAGAGGTGACTCTTACTCTCCCAGGTAGACTCAGGAGATTATCGGAAGGGGGATGAAACGTCCTTGTCCCATTCTTTTCCCGTTCTCATAGCGCGATCATGAGAAGATTTTCATATGACGTTGCTCTTATCCGGACATTATCTTGACCAGAAAGTGCAACTGGTTGGATTTGAGCAAAAGACTTTAAAACGACGCTGCACAGATCCTGTCACTGAAGCAGCATTGCCTGGCATTTTGCATTAATGGGACTTTGCACTAATGCAATGCCACTTCAATGATGGGACAATAACACTGCAATCTGAAAGCCTTCTATGGGATTGCAGTCAAAAATGGGATAAGGACAGGGGAGTAATCCCATCCTTATCCCGTCCCCATGTGATAATCTCCTCAGGCAAAAGCAAACTGCTGGAGCCTCTCCTAGCTTGTGTTTTCTCTCTCATTGATCACTATACCATTTTGAGCATACTCTGATGCTGCTTGGTCACATGTCTCATTTTTCATCAGTGAAATGTTGGAGCATATGATATAATATTAACTCCTGCAATCATAACAGTCCATCTACAAAAAATACCTGACCCACTGTTTTTAACTTTACAGCTGCCTACTTCATTACTACCAAACCCAGACATTTTGAATATGTAGGTATACAGATTTGTCTATAATGGCCTATCACTCTCTTTAAAATTAGTTTTGTGCCAGCTTTAAAAATGAAAATGTAAGAATAGATGGATATGGGAACAGGAAATAGTACAGTGCACCCGGCGCCATGCATGGATACATTTAATGCGGCTTCCAGCTTACACGGAAGCCGCTTGGGGAGGGAAACAATGCCGCTCTGCCACATGCACGTGCCCCATTATTTCCTATGGGGCTCGAGCATAGGCGGATTTTCCCTTACGCAGGGGGATCCGGAACGGATCCCCCCACATAAGGAGAGGACCCACTGTACCTACTAAAAGACCATAAAGCTCCATCTCAAGAGCATATCCATGCTACCATTTTCCCTTACCAAGGAAAATTAGAAGCCTATACCTTTTTCTGGAATAAAAGGTGATATTATCAGGTTGCTAAATAACAGACTGCATAGTTAAGCCATATAGTTGTTAAAGCTATTCATATTAGCAGAAATCAGGGAGTTGGGGAGTTTTTCCTCTCAAAACAAGTCTGCAAACACCACTCTCCACTTTATTCTCTCATGGTAATTAATAGGACAGTTGCTTAAACAGTGTCTCTTATCTAGGCACTTGGTCTTGTCTTACCTGTCGAGGAGCAGCTCCAGAACTTCTTTTGTGGATGCAAAGCCTCTGTATGTTGACAGAAATATGCTGATGTAGGTGAAGTCATTGTCCCCAAAAGCTGTCAGTAGGTTCTCCACAAGCTTCTCCAGAGTACCAGCTTTTATTGTCCTGATCTTACATGTCTCATATTGGCTAACAGTATGACCTGGAGGCAATTGATCCCCTTCAACCTATGTAACAAACAATACAAAGGGAGCATTAATCTCTGCTACCAAAAAGAACTGCAACCAAAGATAGTTTTCACAGAATTGCTGGCATCTGCAGAGAAATGGTCTGAAGGCAGATGGTGCAGCTCTGACCGAATGTACCTGTTGCAGGTTTAATAGGATGAACTAAAGGAGTCTGACACACCAAGATTATGGATGGGACAGAAATCATATGAAAGCTGCTCTCAACCGGTGAATGGTAAGCATACTAAATATGTAGATTCAAAACAGTACATCCTTTGAGTCAAGGATGATTTTTTTCTACAACATTTAATAAGAAATATTCTGTGTAGTTTTATACATCAGCGTGTGTTGACTTACTTGATATACAACAGATATGTGCTTTCCTTGTGTATATGAAATATTTTTTATAAATCTGCATGTGATATTTATTATATAGCTAAAGTTACATAAACTTTTTCTAAACAAACACTCTTCATATAGATATCACCAAGGGCAAGCTGATAGTACTTTGGCAGATGGCACGAGGAAGACAGTGCTTAAAGCAGATTGGTTCCAAATTGTTTAAGGCTTCCACATGGGTGAGGGGACTGAGTGCAGTCTATGGGCTGCATGCAGCCTCCAAGGCTATTTTTCCCACCCATAGCACCCCCTAACCATTTTTCTAGCAAAAACAAGTGAATTGCCTCTATTAAACTGAAGACTCCATGAACAGTTCACCTTCTAAGGACATCATGGATCCACTCCCATCAAAACTACAAATACTTTCTCACAGCAAGGAGAAAATGGGTAAAATTACTCACTGCTTCCTACAAGAACAAAATTAGTGTACAGCCGCATTCCTCTTACTACTACCTGGATCAGTGAAGCGAGGTCCATCCTTTCAACAGAACCACAGCTGGCCCACCTGTTTAAGCTGGTTAAGCTGATGAAGCAGGCTCAGTCTATGAAAGCTTATGCTACCAACCTCTTTCTCCCAGCTGGTCTCAAAGGTACTACAAAATTTCTTTGCATATTGGTTAAAAAAAACCATTCCTAGCCAGGGCTGCTGTTCTTGGCAATGGTTCATGGATTCACTTCCTCCTCAAGGCTACAGAGTTTTATCTTCACACCAGGAAAAATGTCAATAGATTTCTCTCACATATCCTCCAAAAATGAAACTAAACTTAAGGAAAAGCAGAACTGGCTGCATGTACAGTATGAAGGTGAAGCCAAAATCAGCACAGGCAACAAAGGTTTCATAATACCATATTTCTTAAACAGAAAAGACTTGAAAGAACACAACTGTAAAACTATGGCGATTTGAATCTGGACAGGCTCTAGATAGGTCAGTTTCGAAACCTGAGATACAAATGTAACAAACAAATTACGCGGGGAGTTCTTTGGGATGATGTTGACTATGGATGCCCCATTTGTATTCCAAGTCCACTAATTAAATGTCTGCTTTGTTTATGTATCTTTCAAATTCCGGTTTCATTTTGTATTGTTAGCCACAAGTGTTTCAGTCCATTAAGATCCTACAACACAGATGCACATAACTTCCTTCCCTCTCCTGCCCCCCAAAGAAGTCACTCAAAACCTGGTTCTGAAGGGTTCTAGGGCTCTAGAGCTCCTTTTTTAGGAACTGTAGTGGGAAGAGATGAGCCCTTGTCCAATTTATACTAGATGCAGGAGCAGATTTCCAGCAGTGCTCAGAGTTCTGTTTCATTAGGTCACCATTGGTGAATAAGTACTGTATCTCTTCTGGATATCTAAGCACAGAAGCCTTTCAAAGCTTGGTTTTGTTCTGCCCATTTCCTTTAGGCTACAGATGCCTATCTGTGAATTAGCAGGCAGGTCAACTATGTTTTTGTGAGCTAACAACATTTTGACAAGGGTACAGAAGCCAGTCCTCCAGGCTCACGTGACTAATACATGGACTCACAATCCTTCAGGAGATCAAAGCTAGTGTATTTGAGATTTGGCTCAATCATGAAGAAATCACCACAGTGCCTAAGTCCAATATGGCAGGAGTAGCTGTTGTGACATGTTCTACTAACAGGCCTGGTTCATAACTGTGAAAAAGAGAGTGAGTATGGGAATGTGAGAGGTTATAACTGAGTGTGACTGCAACAGTGAGCAATTGCATGGCTGTAGTCAAATGGTAGTGAAGCTGACTTGTCACAGGTTTTGTTAGAGCAAGTCATGTGGACAGTGTTCCTGCAAACAGCTATTTGACTCGGTCTTCATGCAATATAGCTTTTCTGTATGTTTTCACAGATATAATGGGCAAATTGAAACAACTGGGCATTGTGAGAGTTGGAGCGGAGAAACATGAGATAGGGAAGAACAACTGTTTTAACTGTTTCAAAACTGATTTTTTTTAGATGGCTTGTAGGACCTTTTAAATGTACTTTTAAAATGATTTTATTTTTGCATTGTTTCAATTGGTTTTTATTTGTTAATCACCCAAGGAGCCCTTATAGGTTGGAGGTAATACAGAAATACTTTATAAATAAATAAAAGAATAAATAGAGAGCCAGTGTGGGATAGTGGTTTGAGTGTTGGTGATCAAGGTTTGAATCTCTGTTAGCCATGAAACCCACTGGGCGACTTTGGATAAGTTGAATTCTCTCTGCCTCAGAGGATGGCAATGGCACACCCCCTCTGAAGAAATCTGTCAAGAAAACCCCATGAGAGGTTCAAGTTAGGGTTGCCATAAGTCAGAAATGACTTGAAGGCACGTAACAACAAACAAAATATATATATATACCCAACTCTCTTCCATGCCAGCATTCTCTGAAAATGCCAGCCACAAATGCTGACGAAACGTCAGGAATAAACACCCCCACACAAAAACTAAACAAAAAATAATAACTAAAGAGAAAATGAGTAGATAGCTACTCAATTCTTGGTTGTTGTTTTTTTAAATTAAATAATTTGTTATGTATCTTGTTACAAAGCACCCAGAATAATCTTCATGTTATATGTTACTGTTTGGCCCTCCCAAGACTAATTTGTGTATCTCAAACATTTCTTTCTTTCTTTTCCATTACCTCTATATTACTTATAAAAAGCACCTTAGGATTGGTATGAGAATAACAAAACTTGCTCCTCAAAATGTCAATTTAATACACCTTTTCAAAAACAGCAACAAAAAACCCTTAAAAACAGAAAAAATTACTCATTAAAAACCTTGAGCAATACAAATAACGTAATTCAAAGTCTATGACTGACATTCTATTGGTTAGTCCTAACTACAGTAGACCTAGTCAACTCATTGTTGAATGGTGAGTCAACATGTAGATAAATCCTTTTGAATTAATGAGTCTATTCTAACCAGGACTAGGAACATCATTTAGATCATAGGGTTATTTCTGAAATGCAACTCACTGCACTCTTGTTATATGCAACTACCATGCATGTAATGAGTTATTTCAATGCTTTCCCCAAGAGAATATTGCAAGGGTTAGGGGAGCATCTGTGGCGTTTTTCAGGCCTCCATTTATTAAGGTATCAAGTTGCATTAAAGGTTGATTGCAACATACAAGCTATTTGGAATGAGACTCTTGCCTCCATCTTCTCTTATCAGTAAGGAGCAAAGGGAAACATTATCAGGCAGCTGTTTTTTAGCAATGAGTGGTCTCCTAAGAGGGGCTCTCCATCAATTAGACTGTGAAAAGCAGCCTCTGACATGTTATGGAGAGTAGTAATCCAGCTGAGGATGTCCCAGTGATCTCATTGTTGTTTATTCTTCTCCAGTATCTGTTACAGTATCAAGATGGAATGAATGGGAGGCGTCTGGACCTATGAAACAAGAGACACTGTACAGTACAGATCTTTCTCAAGGCAGAGTGCTCTCTCTCTCTCTCTCTCACACACACACACACACACACACACACACAGAGTATTACCCCTGGTTTTGGAGGGTCCAAATACAGCCCTGTTTCCATTTCACTCTTTTGTACCCACTCACAGCCATTTTCTGTGTAATGTTATTGCTATCCAATTGTTCTTTCCCCTGCCAGGAAAAGTTTGCATACGCATACATTTCTACATGTAATTACTACAGTAAGTGAAAGGGAAGTAGAGAAGACTATGGCCCTTTCTATATGAAAGGTGAAACATCACCTCATGCTTTACTACAGTACAAGCCTATTCAGACTGAACACATCACTACCCAAAGTACCTAAAGCTACACAAGTTATTTTGGCATCAGACTGAGGCACAAATCCCACACGATTTGGGAAGACATGAGAGAGGGCCTTCTCAGTGGCTGCTCTTTCATATAGAAAAAGCCACAATCTTCTGTCCTTCCCTTTCACTTACTGTAGTAATTACATCTAGGAATGTGTGTGTATGCAAGTGGTGGAAATCCTATCCAAGTGAGGCCAGACTGTTCACTCCCCATTCTCGTTCCTCCAGTGCGCAAACACTTGGATGCTCAGGTAGGATTTCAGGAACATACTAATTACTAAGAAACAGCTTTTAAATGGGTAGGTGCTGCATTTTGTTATTGCCATTGGAAGGCAGGCTGGATATAATTGTAATTTTTTAAAACTATTCTAAACTAATTATGTTTTAATACTGTAACAGTTTGATTTTATCTTAATATTATAACTTGCTATGTTCTTATTTGTACCTATTTTTAAGAATGTTTCAAGAAAAGGCGGGATAAAAATCAATGAAGCAAATATCTCTGGCCCTCCCTGGCAATAAAAATACAATAAAATTAAATAATTAGCAATTTGCTGCCCCAAATCAGCTGCACTACCTAATAATTGGACCAGCTGCCTGATGAGACGATATATCATAGTTCAGTTCTTCATGCTTCCCTCAATTCTATTGAAAGTTTTCATTCACAGATTTCCCATCAGGGCAATGAATTGCTGCAGCTGGGTGATAATTCATTTTTTTTTTTTTTGAAATACAGATGTGAATTAAGATTGATAGCAGAATGAAAAACAGTTTTATACTCGGCTACCAATTTTAATTCACAGCTATATTAAGAAAACATGCTACACACACTCTACAACCATGTATTGTATTGCCTTCCAAGTACTTCAGTGTTCTCTCTCTCTCTCCCCTTCCCTTCTTCTCTCCCCTCTCTCACACACTGATTTTGCGGGCAGGAAAAAACACAAGGTTACACTTGATAGATGTCATATGTGGCTGGTGGGCTACCATCAGCATGGTGGGTCATTTAGATCAACCTGATTTATTTACCTTCTTTATTACAATTATATCCTGCCTGCCTGCCTTCCACTGAGCTCAAGGAAGCATACTGTACATGGCTTTCCTCCTCCCTGCTTTAGTCCGAGGGAATGAGTAGCTGGTCACGCAGTGAGTTTCTCACAGCTCAGTGAGGGTTGGGGCCCCTTTCTAACCCTCTAATCTCCAGTATCTTTTTGTCTTCCTACTGACAAAACACAGAACTTTGTTTTCACTGACGAAAGCACAAAAGGCATTTTATCCAATATCCTTTTTAATTCATTAGTCCTGCCCCTCTACAAGGTTTCGTGGAAAGTAAGGACAATTAGAAGTAAAGCCATACATCCCATCACACAACAAAATGCCAATTAAATTAAGATGCTTCCACACCTATTTAAGCCTGGTCATTTAGTACCATATCAAACAGGAACCTTGTGTAGCTGCTCTTCCAGAAAGTATTCACATTTGGGCTTTAAGAGATCTTTAGGGGAAAACACATATCAGCAACTAACAACAACATGCCTGAAATCATTTAATGGAATATTTGAGGTCTACGTTTTGTTTGCATTATTTCAAATACTCTGCCTTTAAGTCTTTTAAAGAGACTTGGCAAGCAACCATTCAATAACACTGACTTGTGGAATAAGACACAGAGGGCTGAGTTAGCACGCTAACAGGAAACAGCTCAATCTGGATTCAATCAAATACTGCCTCTTTTCTGACATGATCAAGATTCCCGAAAAGCAAGAAGTAGTTTAGGGTTTGTTTTCTGGCCAGCTGTCTGCCTACAAGAAAACCATACTGTTTGCTTTTCAAAGGGGACTTCTATAGTGGATGGACTATTTTCCATTTGCGGCATGTAGGAATTATGGACATGTGACACCTTTTGAGTTCAGAGGAGGTCATATAGGAAGGAACTTGGTTTTTATAATATTTTTAAAAACATTTTATTGCTAGGTAACAAAAAGAACTAATGCATTTTTAAACAAACAAACACCCAAGGTAGACAAACAGACACATATAATTTAATCAGTGCATCAAGAACAGAAATTCAGACTGGAACATATACCAATTAATGCAAGGATACAATATGTGCAAAATGTATTTGAAATTCCATATATTCTGGGTTTTTAAAAATCCCTTTCACCTCAATCCAAACATCAACATTGTAGGTAACAGAGATGTGACCACTAATGAAGCATCTGAAGGAGGAAAGTTACAATCTCTTTTAAAATGTCTTGAAGAGAACTGTGGGTGTGCCCTTTGCCAGAGTGAAGTTTTGCAGTGTCAATTCCATGTAAAAGCTAGTTATTAATGCTCCATAATTAATAGTTTCAAGAACCTCCGCAGCAATTCCTTAGTACATTTTTAGTGTGAATACATCAGTGAAAAGAGAGTAAGTACAGTATATGGCTGTTTATCCAGGTTCTCTATTAAGCTAACATGATAGAAAGTTGTACATAGCACAATTCTCTAAAGTAATGGTTGAGATATTAGGAAAGACATTCAGCTACTAGGCCTAGTTCTAAATCCAGTCTGGAGAAGCACCCAGCTCAGCCTCTGAAAAGTTGATACAACACACACTCAATGTGCATGCAAGTACACATGCACACATGTGGTGAAATCTTATTAAGAACCTTTGTCTCCTTTTCGAGCTAAGTATAGGATTTCCTGGCTGCCTGGTCCTGTGCAGCTTTACTCTGAAGTGAATCTGACTAGTTCAGTGGGACTAGTCTTTGTGCAGTGTATATAGGATTGCACTCCTATTAGCTTTCCATGCCAATCCACATTGCTTTTATTAATCCAACATTCTGTGCCTTGAACCACACTTTAAATATATACTGTAATTTACAAACATTACACACTGTTGTCAGATTCCCAATAAGCCCAGCAACAGCAATAGAAGTTTCATTTATATACCACTTCATACCACACTAAGCAGTCTTTAAGTGGTTTACAACTGTAAACCAATTGCCCCCAACAAGCTGGGTACTAATTTTAGTGATCACGGAAGGATGCCAGACTGAGTCGACCCTGAGCCCCTGGCTGAGATTGAACTCACAACCTTGTGGTTTGTGAGTGAGTGGCTGCAGTACAGGCATTTAACCACTGCACCGGCCTAATTGTGGAGAAAGGCTTCCTTGGAGTGGAGGAGATTTGCATAGGAGTGAAGAAAGCATTCTTGGCCTTTGGCCTCCCAGATGTTTTTGACTTCAGTACCCAGTATCCCTGAGTGCTGGCCATGCTGGTTGGTGCTCCTGGCATTACGTCTAAAAACATTTGGAAGATCAAAGATTGTGAACCACTAATATACAAAATCCGAAAGTGAAGACTAGATTTTAAATGGTTATTCACCATACTTCAGGTCAGTTATTCTAAGGTTGAAAAATTCTCTCCCCTAGAAGTCCCTATCTCCTGCTCTTCACTGGCTTTTAATGAATTGCAAGATGCATTTTTTCCTCTTTCGTTCTTTGATGTTACTGGCTAGTCTGTAAGGCTGTATTGTTTTCTGTTGGCTGTTTTATCTTTTCTTGGTTTTTTTGTGTCTGTCTTTTTTTAAATCAGTTTAAACAGTTGATGGCGGATTACAGACTGCCGAAATGCGGTGGTCTCCCACTGCTGCCGGTTGCAGCATCCAGGAGCCGCAGTGGCCAAACCGTGTGGGTCCCGGATGCTCCGAGGAAGGAGTGTGGAAATTCTTCCTGGGCCCCAGAAAAGACGTAGCGAGGCGCTAGTCGCGCACTCACGGCGTCACTTCCGGGGCACCACATGCGGACGCAGAGCGTCCACTACGTCAATATGGCGGCGCCATTTGTTATGGAGTCAGTCCATAATAGGAGAAGGGGCGTCTAGAAGAGACGCCCCTTTTTCAAACTGGGGACGTCCCTAATGGCGGTCTGTAACCTACCTTTGTAACCCATCTTGAGCTTAAGAAGGCAGCTGCAGAAATTGTTAAAGTAATAAGGTAAAATGAAGAAAATACCAAATGTTTCACATGAATGTATAGATAAAGAGTGCAATGAAACATATGTGTATGAAAATGAACAAAAACTATCTCATTCTACACTTCACAGTATGACTCATATAATGTAATTGTGACATTGAGAGTGAGCTGGGAAGCACCCTGCTCAGATCTCACCTGAAGCCCAAATAAACCAACCAAAATACACAGATTTGAGTCCCAGGGGGAAAAGTGTCAATGTGTTACCAATATATGCAAGTACACATTTATACACTTGTTTTTAAAGGGGTGCAGAAACACTAGGACACTGAGCACAAGAACGGCACATGAGCAGCTAAATACACATTTTGCCTACATACTGAATGAACAGAAGCCCCACAAAGACTACACAAACATTTACAAAAAGAAAAGATGGATTAGTAAAGCTCCCTTACACTAGATTGGTAACATATTCCCTTTGGATTTCTAGTCACAGCAATAGAACAGCGAAGATGGAGGTGGGGCAGTGGTAGTAATTTGCCAAGTAAGATCTGGGGAAGGTGCTAGGGAAAGGGAAGCGAGGTCTTTTGGGAATCTCAACAGAATGAGGAAAACACAATCTTAAATTAAAACAAACTGAGCAAATGAGGAGAAGAATGGACAGATTTAGAATAATATCTGTGCACGGCTCCAAACTAGCATAAAAGAAGATGTGGAAGGAAGAGGAGCTGTCACCACCAAGGGAATTTAGAGGAAGGAGACAAAAGAGAGAAGTTGGGTGTAAACAAGAGAATTTTGTGGAAGGAAGCAAGAGAGGGAAGCTAGCAAAAGTTGGAATATGTACTTGATTCAAAGTCCAGCACCATGCTAGCATGAAACAGAACTCTTAGCGTGGCCACAAGAAAGGTAAACTACTAAGCTTTAAGCTGAATCCTCACACTGCAAGGCAAGGGTTCCTTGAATTGAAAGCAAGAACACACAAAACATCTGTACCCCACTACTGTAACCATGTTCATGGTGTATAGGTCTCATGATATCCCAAGCAAAATTGGTATGAAAGCAATAATATCTTAATATTCCTTATGGTTTTTATACTTTCCATAATATTTTACTCTGGCTTATTCCAGATGTCAACAAGTTGCTGTAGATGTTGGGGGTGTGTGTGTGTGTTTGAGGTCGTTGTTGCTGTTTAAAAAAATCATCCAAACATTTTTAGGGTCTCAGACTATCTTCTGACAAACCTCAGCAACAGGTGTAATATTTTGTTCCCAATTCTTGTGTGGTTTCTTTTTAATGCTGATGAGACATATAAAATCTCTGGGTTCCTCCAGGCTGGTCTGATTTCTCAGGATATGGGTCCTTGGGTTTTGCTGGAAGTTAACTTATGGATCACTTCTCATTAAGGAAAAAGACACACACACACCGCAAACTAAAATGGGACAAACACTCCCCCCCCCCCAAATGCAAAAGCTGTCTCCCACACTCACTGTGGGCATTTGAAAGCAAAATGTCCCATGAGCCACAAAAATGGATGGCCTCCAGAGCTGAACTGCATTTTCCTCATCCCATTCAAGTGTATTTACTGCTTTCAACCTGCCTTTTTAAGCAACTGTGTTTATGAACCAATAATTTCAATACAAGGTTTCACTATAGGAGGGAAGAGGATTACACAACAGTGCTCCTGGACTATAAATCTGAGCTTCCCTAGCCATCATAGCTAATGTTGAGGACTATTTATTAAGCTAGAAAAGGTCAAAGGAATCCAAAACTAAATTTGAAATATTGTCCACAGAAAAGTTAAGTCTTTTCTTTGCTGCCCACTCTTTCTCTTGCAAATTCTTCTGCTGTTTTATGATGACAAATTGGATCTTGGCATCACTTACTGACTCTCCAGGACAACCCTCTCAGGCAAAAATGGCTGTCAGTAATTTTCACACGGAAACAAAAGTTGCAGTCTCTTTATAACACAAAAAGAATACAGTTATAACAAACTCCTACAATATTTCAGTTCTCCCAACAATTAATGTTTAGAGCCAAGAAGAGTTTAATTACCAACCTGCTTCAGGTCATTTTAGAAAGCAGGAATTTCCCATAGGCACCATTTATTGAAATACCAACTCTGGACTACATTGAGAGTGGAGTTCAATTTCCATTTCTATTTCTCTCTCCCTACCCACACTGATAAGCGCCCCATACTTCAGTTTTCTACTCAGCATATTAAAAAAATACCCTCTAGTCCAAAACTATTAAATGAATGGGTTACATTGATCCATATGGGGAACATTAGCTACAAATAGCTCTTGGGGGAGATGCGGGGGATCACTGTTATTATTATTTTTTCCCAGAGGTTTGCTGAACCTGAGCTAGAACAAGACCAACAGGATCTTGTTGTATGCAGCCTTTGAAAACAATATTAGACAAAGTACCAGTGACAGCAACAAAATACTAGTGTAAAAGGCAAAGAAGCTGATCTGTTCAATAACTAATATGTTAGTATTATTACTACAGGTTTACACAGTATTCTTCATAAGGGTTCAGATTCCTCCACATCTGCTAGTTCAGTAATTTCATATGAACCCTGTGAGATAATATTACTTCACTATACCTATCAAGAGCTTCTGACCATAATAGTAACACTAATTTGAGCCGTCAGCAGTTCAGTATCCATTCCTGAGAAAAGTTCCAACATTTTCCCCAACTTCTCTAAGAATGTGATTTAGCTTTCAAACAGAGAAAGCAATTTTTAGTTTAAAATCCATTAAGAACAGGAAATGTATTCTGAAAGTGTGAATAATACAGTTGTACTTAAGATGGACTTTAAGAGATGGTGCCCATATTAATTCTGTTGCATAACAACAGCACAAAACTCATATTATATTTGGGAAAGGGCTTTGGTTTGAGATTATAGAGCTTATTTTAACAGTACAAAACACTGTAAGACAGAAACCGATTTTTAAATGTTAGTCAGCTAATTAGGAAAGAGCACCAAAATAAACACCCTGAGAGAGATAAGGGATTCCCTCTGCATTTAGGAGCAGGGGAAGGGTGTATAACCATAGAGCTGGAAGAGACCTCAAGGACCATCCAGTCCAACCCTCTGCCATGCAAGAAGACGCAGTCAAAGCACTCCTGACAGATGGCCAATCCATCCAGCCTCTGTTTAAGGACCTCCAAAGAAGCTAACTCCACTACTCTCTCAGGGAGTGGGTTCCATGATCGAGCAACTCTTACTGTTAAGTTCTTCCTAATGTTGAAGTTGAATCTCTTTTCCTCTAGCTTGAATCCATTGCTCCAAATCCTATTTTGTGGAGCAGCAGAAAACAAGCTTGCTCCATTCTCAATATGACACCCCTTCAGTTACTTATCATATCACCTCCTAACCATCTCTTCTCCAGCTAAACATACACAGCTTCCTAAGTCTCTCCTCATAGAGCTTTGTGGTTTCCAGACCCTTCACCATTTTGGTTGCCCTCCTCTGGACACGCTCCAGCTTCTCAATATCCTTTTTGAATTGTGTTACCCAACGTGGACACAGTATTCCAGGTGAGGCCTGATCAAAGCAAAATATTACTTCCTGTGATATAGACATTATGCATCTATTGATGCAGCCTAGAATTGTATTGGCTTTTTTAGCTGCCGCATCACACTGTTGACTCATATTCAACTTGTGGTCTATTAGGACTCCTAGATACCTTTCACATGTAGTCTTATTAAACCAGGTGCCCCCCATTCTATATCTGTCCATTTCATTTTTTTCACCCTAAGTGCAGTACCTTACATTTCTCCCTGTTGTAATTCATTTTATTAGTTATGTCTTAGCTTTCTAATCTATTAAGTTCATTTTGAATTTTGATCCTCTCCTCTGCGATATAACTCCTCCTCCTAATTTGGTGTCATCCAAAGTAGTAGCTGGAATAGAATTTGCATGAGAAATAAGAGTTCATTCATTAAGGATATAATTATATTCTAGTCACATAAAACTGGCCAATAAATTCATTTATTTAATTGGGAAAATGCCAAGCACAATATTTATTTTACCTATTATTTATCAAGCATTTATGCTGTCAGGGTTTTTTATTTAAGAAAAGAATACATCAGCATTAAAGAATGCTTTGTTGTTTGTTGTTGTGTGCCTCCAAGTCATTTTTGACTTATGGCAACCCCAAAGCGACCCTATTTCTAGTCAAGTTTCTTCAGAGGGGGTTTGCCATTTCCATCCTCTGAGACTGAATGCTAGCCGGCATAAAAAGAATAAATCAAAAGTTGTGTGCTGTATTCTTCTAGTAGCCTCTTGGGCAAATGGGAATTTTGTGAATAAACTTCCATACTACATTATATCTTTCAAGAATGTATATATAATAGGCCAAAGAAGTTAACAAAATCATAGATTTATCCACGTAGAGCTTTCCTAAAAAGTTAAGGAAAGCCTAAATTGACCTTGAAGGCCAACAAATGTATTGTGGCATAAACCTTCATCATCCATGAAATGTTCTCTACAGTCCTTACTAGGAAGCACAGAAGTGTAAAACATAATGATGCTATAACACACAGTATGAAATACTATAAATCATTGGAGGGAGAAAGGGGAAACTAAATTCATGGCAACCATTTTTGGCAACACCCACACATATATTACTGTCAGATCTGGCTTGTGAGTCACAGGGATCTGAAATAAAATTAATATACAAAACAAGCTGGTACTAGTGAAACACTAACATATCAAATTAAGAAGGACAGTGCTGTCTTAACAAAGAGACTACCAGCTCCATCTTTCTTTGGAGCAAATTGCTGTCGCAGCTACAGTACAAGGCAGGGGTGGGAATTAGGTATCCTTCTAGATGTTGCTGGACTGCAACTCTCAGCAGCGCTAGCAAGCATAACCAATGGTGAAGAAAGCTTGGAGATGCAGTTCCACATCTGGAGTGCCACAAAACTTCAACTTTTGCTGAGTGAGATGGAAAATACAAATCCCTTCAGATATAAAATACAAGAGCAAAAGCAATAAGGGAGTAAGTGACCAGTTATTGCTCAAAATTTCTAACAAAGGCAAGTTGCTGTCTCAATCTATCTCACAAGATAAGGGCAGCCTTGGCAGTGAGGTAAACAGACAATATCCCTGCTATAGTTCTTCCCGAGGACAGGACTGGGTAGCCTCTAGTTCCTGAGCTACTTCTGTGTGGTCCAGAGGCTTCTCTTAGTAGCTAGAGAATTCCAGCTTTCATTTTTAATCCAACATAAATATGTGCATTTTCTCAGAGTTTGATACTGGGAATTATTGCAACCTTGTCATGATTATTATAAAGATTAAGCTCAAAAGGCAACCAAAAGTGCAAGGGGAGGGTGACAAGATTAAAGTTATGGCTTGTACCTGATACGGGAAGACAGCCATTTGCATCAAAGATCTTAAGCAAATTTGGGGTAAGTTCAGCATATCTCTAGAGACTGGGAGGCACAGAAGTCATTTGTAGCAAGAATATCACTGACACAAAATAAACCTAGGGAGAGAAAGCATACCATTAGCCTAAGAAATGGAATGTTTGAAACCTATTGGCTCTGCGTGGCTGAAACATGCTCCAGAAGGAAAGGAGGGGCATTGTTTCCTCACTCAGTGTTTCTGTTGGAAGAGCTAGGCCACCCATGATTGGGGTAATGGCCAGGTTCCCAGCTTCTTGTGGTCCTATCCATTAAGAATCAAGCTGGTTCTTATCTAAATAGCCCCATTTGGGGTTGTTTCTTGGTCATATGAGAATAGAATAGAAGTGGGAATGAGTCAGACCAGCAGTTACTAGCACGTATGTGGAGTGTGGGGAGGGGATTAAAAATAATTTTGTTACTCATTACCAGTAACAAGAGCCAACACCATCATTTTGAAATGGTTAACACCAATGGCCTCAGGTTTTTCCACATTATGAGTACTGTGTATGCACCGTTTTAAAGTCATTTTTAAAAAATATCTAACTTGAGGAGAATGGTCAGAGCTGTGTGCTTCTTACCTGATAAACTGTGTGAGGAAGCCCACCTGTGTTATTTATCTTTTCTCTTTCAATTATGATGTTGTTTTTTTAAAATTCATACAGCAAACATCGGCTTGGAGCAGTGATGGCGAACCTATGGCACGTGTGCCAGAGGTGGCACTCAGAGCCCTCTCTATGGGAACATGTTCCGTCGCCCTAGCACAGAATTTGCCAGAGTCTCTTACTAGAAAGCCAGAGGGACATGGCACTTTGCAATAAATAAGTGAGAGCTGGGTTGCAGTTTGGGCACTCGGTCTGTAAAAGGTTCACCATCACTGGCTTAGAACCATCTGGGGACCTTGCAACACAGGAGTTTTTGCACTTCTGCAGGATGCCCTTCCCAAAATAATTCATACGGCTCTGCAGTGCTACATGGTCATTCTGCAAAGAATAACCTTGACAGAATGAAAGGCTCTTGCATCTAACAACCTCCTTAAAATTATATTCACCAAATGATCCCACAGCCCCATCCGTTTATTTTTTCTTTCATCCACTTATCTTTTCTTCTCAGGAAACTGTAGTGATGTTCTAAAGATCCAACAAGCCTCCTTCTTGTTATTTTGAATATGTTAAAAAATGGTGAGGAATCTGGATCGCCCAATGCTATTAGAAACTAGCTTCCACTATCCTTAATGATTTGTCACTGGGGATGAGTGGGACTGAAACCCAAGGAATGTGGAGGATTTCTACTTCTCTACCCCAGGTCCAACAGAATAACAAGGCTACTTTGGTGCAATGAAGTGAAACAGCACACATAAATTAGTGGACAAGGTTACAATCATAATTGGGTGTTTTCACACTTCTATTTTTATAATTATTATTTATTAACTGTATTATATTCTGATTATACTGTTTGGTTCTACAATCAGGTATGTAGCACAATGGTTAAAAGAATTGATCCAAACTGTTAAGTCTGAAATCTGGATCTCACATCATGTTTAAGAACTGTCTGAATTATTTTAGTAGTATTTACAAGGAACTCTTTACATGGAGGAACACTGGATTCTGAGAATCTTTCTACATACAGACTGAAATTGTAAAGCCTTGACACAGGTTTAGCATTTAGTGCTAACAGAGCACTAGGCCTTGGGAAAGGGGAGTTTATTCTCCCACTATCTTATTCCTTTCTGTGATATGAGGCGATGGATGTGAAATGCTCTGTGCATTTACAAAAAGCCACAGCTGTACTTAAGTATTGTTTAGACTATTAAAGGAGGAGGATTGGCCCAAAGAAATGTGCTTCTTTCTTAGCTACAGCTCAGTGTTGTTTTTCCAAATAAAGAGCTGTTTTTGTTTGCAGAAAAACACAAGACTCGCAGCTTGACTGAATGTGGAGGAATTCTTTCCTATATTCCATGGTACATGAGCCAGCAGAACAAAGACCAATCCAACAGAAGTCTGCAGCACTCAAAAGGTGATACAAATCAGCTCTGAAAACAACAGAGGTTGATAGTCATCTGAAACAGTTCTGTTTCCAATAAAGCTCAATGATTAGGTACCACACAAATAAGACAGTCAACACCACTTAACAACTTTAAAAGAAAGATTTGGGCTAATTATTGAGATATTAATCTTAAGGAGACCAGACAGGTACTAAACATTATAATGTGATTCATTTTATAAAATTTCTACTATGACTTTCCTTCAAGGAAAATGCATATAAGATGTTAGCACATATTATTCTCACTTCAGCCCTATGGAGTATGTTGGGCAGCAAGAGCATCACAACTGAGCAAGAATTTGAATCCAAACAACCCTGGTTCAACTTCAATACTATTATATACCAATGGAGTTCAGTTTTTCCCTTTCCAGGATCTAGCTCTGATAACCTGAAGCTGCAATATCAGGTCTATGTTTAATTATCTTAACTTACTGTATAAGTCTAGAAATGTAGGTTTAAAGATTGACCCAAATAACCTGAGTCAACTTAGCCACGGGTCAATGTAAGCACTGCATTTTAACGCATATATATGTTGAAAGGCTAGAGTTTAATCTGCCCTAGAAGCACTGACCCCTTTCCACTCTCTCCTCCATCCAGCCTTTAGTATATGCACTAACATTTATACCTGCTGGAATTTATAAGTTCTTTGGAATTCTTTTCCTTTACTTCATCTTTTACATCCTTCATTATATGTGCCTGTTTTACACTCGACTTATCTACGGGTAGGGTTGCCATAATTCTGGACCTCGAAACTGGGACAAATGTAGGACAAAAGTAGGACAAAATTTTCAAATGTAGGATATATTTTGTAAAAATGGAGGACACGCCAAAAAAATATGTGATGATGATGCTTTTTTAAAAGTGTTCATAGAAATGCATGTTTCTTAGGCATGATCAAAATGGACGACATTTGGACATTGTTCCTAGACAGATGGCAGAAATGGACTTCCCTTTCTGGCCAACCTGCCTCCCCCATTCCAAACAGCACATTTGGGCAGTGAAGAGGAGGAAGAGTGGAAAAGGCAGAGGAGGAGGAAGAGGAGAAGAAGGAGGAGGAAGAAGAGGAGGAAGTAGAGAGGAAGAAGAAGGGGAGGAAGAGGGGAAGAAGAGGAGGAGGAGAAGAAGAGGAGGAGGAGGGAGATGAAGAAGAAGGGGAGGAAAAGGAGGAAGAAGGGGAGGAAGGAGCAGAGGAGGAAGAAGAAGAGGAAGTAGAGAGGAAGAAGAAGGGAAGGAAGAGGGGAAGAGGAGGAGGAGGAGAAGAGATGGAGAAGAAGAGGAGGAGGAAGAAGAAGATGAAGAAGGGGAGGAAAAGGAGGAAGAAGGAAGAGGAAGAAGGGGAGGAAGAAAAGGAGGAGGAGAGGAGGAAGAAGAAGAGGAGGAAAAAGATGAAGAAGAAAGGAAGAGGAGGAGGAAGAAGGGGAGGAAGAAAAGGAGGAGGAGAGGAGGCAGAAGGAGTAGGAGAAAGAGGAAAGGCTCTTTCCCCTGCCTGGCTTTCTCCGCCGGCGACGGAAGAAGCCAGGGAAGGGAATGGGGCCTCGCTGAAGCGAAGCCCCAAACCTCTGCCTGGCTTTCTCCGTCGCCAGGGGAGGAAGCCAGGGAAGGGAATGGGGCCTCGCTTCCCCTGCCCCACTTCCCTCCGCACGCGTGCGCGCGCCTGCCACTGACCCCTACTGAAGCCTGGGCTGGGCAGTGTTCAAACCCTCGCCTTGGAGGCGAGGAAGGCGAGCTGGAGGAGGAGGTGGGTTGGCGGCAGTAGCAATGGCCAGAGCGGGCCCCCAAACAGGGGACCAGGCACGGGTGGGGGCCCAAACCGGACTGTGACCGGGAGGGGCCCCCCAAAACCGTGCTGGTCACGGGGGGGGGGGGCGTGCTATGGCAACCCTATCTACGGGTCATATCAAAATCCATAATTTTGGCTCTAAAACTTTCCCTCAACTTATATATGTGGTTGACTTATAGTCGAGTATATATGGTATACATTTTAATGCCTTTCCACTCTCCCCTTCCTTTTGTCCCTTCCTCCTCCTCACTCAGTATATAAGTATTTCACCTTCTTCCAGGTCATTTTCCAGGAGTCAAAAATATCTTTCCAAATTCTTTGCTCCCTCGGGGTTACATGGGGGCAATTTTGCTAGGTTATGTGGGTCTCCTTTGTTATTTTATGACCAAAATATACCTTAAAAGAAGTAATCAGGAAGTGACTTTTGGTCATTTCATTTCCTAATGTTAATAAAGCCTAAAACATGGTGGAAATCCACGCGCACACCCACAACAAAGGTTCTGGGGGATTTTTAAGGGAAGGGAAGATGTGATAGACAGGTGTGGCCCTCTAAGGCAGTGATTCCCAACCTGTGGGTCGGGACCCATTTGGGGGTCGAACAACCCTTTCACAGGGGTCGCCTAAGACCACTGGAAAACACATATTTTCATGTAGCAACAAAAATAATTTTATAGTTGGGGGTCACCACAACATGAGGAACTGTATTAAAGGGTCACGGCATTAGAAAGGTTGGGAACCACTGCTCTAAGGTCTTCTGAGGGGGCTAATGTGATCCTCCCCCCGTCTCCCACAACTGCCCACCCCAAATTTCCCTTTCCTTTGCTTTCAAGTCATCGATATGAATGACATCAAAACAATTCCATTAGGTAAGGTCACAAATTTATTTATAAATTTATTTACTTTATATGCTACTTTTCTCCCAGCATGGGACCCAAAGTAGCTTACAAAGGCTAAAAACAATATTAATTCAAAAATGTGATAATAAAAAAGTCAAAACACATTTAAAGAAACATCACATTAAAATTTCATTTAATTTTTAAAAGTAAAAGTTTTTTAAAAAACTTAAAATTAATCTTACAACATCCACCCATAAAATGCTGCTTGTCACCAATTAATCATTAAAATCCTGATTAAACAAAACAGTGTTTGCCTGCCAGAAAAAGGAGGGGAGGTGGCATTCTAGCTTTCATAGAAGGGAGTCCTGCAGGCTAGGACTAATAGCAATAGCATTTACATTTCTATTCTGCTTATCAGTGAACTCAGCAGTCTCTAAGCAGTTTATACTCTGTAAGCCAATTGCTCCCAACAAGCTGGGTACTCATTTTACCAACCTACGAAAGGATGGAAGGCTGAGTCAACCTTGGAGCCCTGGGATCAAACTCACAACCTTGTGGCTGCAGTATCGGCATTTAACCACTACGCCACCAGAACAGTCACTGAGAAGGCTGTATCCTCACCAGATAGGCCTGTGATTATGGTGAAACATAAAGATAGCCTTCCCTTGAAGACTCTGGCAAGTTGACTAGGTTATCACATAAATTTGTGACAAACTAGTAAAGACTGAAGATCTAACATTACTCTGGAACTGAGTTTGTATTGGGAAGTATTTTGCATACTGTACTTTCCAAATATGACTACACTTATCAGAGACATAGATCTATATCACTTCACCACTATTTTTCCTTCTATCTCATATTTTTGGGGGCAGGATTCCAACAGTGGATTCTGCAAGTTAACCACATATAAGTTGCTGGGAGATTTGTTACAAGTAACATGCAAGGATTTACATGGATGGGAGTTCTAGCAACTGGATATGTGTTAAGCCTATTCACACTATTTTAATGCATTAACAAAACAAAAACTAAAGCAAACTCCATCTTTTACAATGTGCAGTTCAACCTCTTTGCAAAATATACTGTATGGGATTTCCAGTTTTGGGGCAAGAGACAGTGATCCTTGTATACCCAAATAACTGGAGGGGGAAATTGTTTTGAAAACCTGTAAGCAACAGACAATATGTACTTGTCAAGTAGTATTGTCTTAGACAGACACCTGTACAAACAAACATGCTTCTAAAAGGAAGGCCTAGCAGCTGGATCGCACTGCACATTGCACAAAAAGGAGGAATACATGGAATCAAAAGAGAAACTTTGTACTGAGTATACAAAACAGAAATTAAGGGGGGTGGGTGGATGGGAACCAGATGCTTTCTACATTTGAGAAAACAAGAAGAAACAAGAAGAACTAGCACTCAAGAAACTTAACTCTGTTCAAGGAAAACAGAAGAATGAACCCAAGAGTAATAGTATTATTGAAAGGAAGTGCTTGAAATACCCACACATAATTAACATTAACTGTAATTCATAGGTAGCAGTCTTGGCAACAGATTGCAGAAAACTGTGGGTTCAAATCCTTTGCCAGCCCCTTGATCCCTTCCCAACTGCTGACTCTGCAGCTTCTGTTTCTCTCAAAATACATTTTTTCAAGGTTGTTTTTTTTAAAGGTGTGGGGGTGTCTTAGTAAAGAAAGCACAATCCAAGCTACAAGAGATTCTTGCTTTTTAAGTGGGTGCAATTTCATGGATGAAGTACACAGAACAGAATGCTTGTCAAACACTACACTTCAACAAGCTGAACTTGGGTCCCCTGCAGATAGTTCACTTGTACAAAACATGTACTTTTATCCTACCCTTCCACCCCTAACATGGGGTTTTCTGAAGCTGAGATTGTGTGAAACACCCATGATCATCCAATGGGTTTCTATGGCCAAGCAGTATATCAAGCCCTGGTCTCCAGAGTCCAACACTCAAAAGACCACACCATGCTGGCTCTCCAACATGACTGTCTAATATGAGAAGTTACTTCATCTTATTCCTACAAAAGCAACTTGCACAAGTAGGTCATGATGAGAAGGCATGTTTGGGCCAAGATTATTCAATGAACTCCATGCGTGAGCAGGAATTTGAAGCCACTGACTGGATTCAAAGTCCAGTGTTTTATCTGCTAAACTGCACTGACTCCTTGAACACAGTGTATTACAATGCAGCAACTGAGAAAGCAAGTTAAAAAAAAAGGAGATGGTATAAAAACAGAAAGGAAAGGTTGACTGACTCACATATCCATAGGGTGGGAAAAAGTTGACCCACCAGATGTTTTGGCCTACAGTTCATATCAACCACACTCAATAAAGGATTGTAGAAATTATAGTCCCAAAACATCTGGAGGGCCAGAGTTTTATCACCTATGTCTTTTAAAGCTATTTCATTACAGCCTGCTGTGCTCACAGTGGGCACTAAAACATTTGGCTTGCATCATATTTGGCCCCCAAGAGAAGTGATTGTGTGAAGTTTCAGAGCAGGGTTTAGGTCACAGTTAAGTGTGACATTATGCAACTCACTCCTTCTAATATTAGAGAAACATGCCCAAGATCGTAAACAACACAGAGACTGTTAATATGAAACAGTTACTTATTTTTGCCATAAAATAAAAGAAATGGGAAGAACACAAAATTCAAAGGGAAAAGTAAGGCTCCAGCATTTCTGGACACAGAACCAAGTTGACAAATAATTGGGATTTGGCCCCTGTGGGGGGAAAAAGATGGGAGGTCTCTGGAGTTACTGATAAGAGCAGTGAAAAATGGGGTGAGGGGCAAAGGTAACACTCCAACAGGATTGTCTCTCCCCTACCCCACCCCACAAGCCCTAGTACCCAGTGGCCAGGAGGGAGTTGGAGAAAGCCAGTAGCAGATGCATGCACTTGCTCCTGGGGGACAATCTTCCCTCACCACTGCGCTCATCGACTAAAACTGCCTGATGGCTACACTCTGCTGTAGAGAGAAAATGAATGCTAAATGAATACAATCATCAGGTCTACAGTGGAGAGTCCCAAGCCCCTAATGAGGCTTTCTTGCATCCTTGGTACTTCCAGAGCCCAGTTCAAATGTTGTTTCCCACACTCCCTCTTCTCTCACACACAGGTGGTCTATCTACACAGACAGTCTAAAACCATAATTACTTACGGCAAAATACTGTAAACAAAATGCCTTGAGTCAGAATTTGGAAGTGGCTTTTAAGAAGAAAAAATGAATCCTGTGGCACTTTTGAGAGTAACTGGGAAAGGGTGCTACTAGATTCTTCTATGTCTTCTCATGCAAAAACAGATCGACATCCTTGGATAATTTTAAGAATGAATATAAGAACATGGTGAAGCCACCCAAACTGAGCAGAGGTGGGATGGGGCTCCAGATCCTAGATTATCCTACTATTGTTTAACTGTGACAGGCTTCAGCATGTTATTATGTTCATTCTTCTTTAAAGTTACTGTACTTTCTAAGTTGGGTTTTTTTTTTAATAAATGAGGTTGCCGATTCTTCTGAAGGTGAGTCATGCTTACTAATCCACACTCCACAAGCAAAACATTTAAATTCTGTTACAACTTGTTCTGAATGGTTTCAGAAAAAAAGCCACTTTTCTGATCTATAATTTTGAGAAACCCCCCCACCCACATGGCAAAAAAGAAAAGAAAAGAAAAGCCTTAAAAAGTAAAATCTCCAAGCTTTGGGGCTGAAGCACCCCGATTGCTCCAGGACTGTAGAAACCACAAAAGATAAAATTCCCAAAAGCAAAGCTTGATTTTGCCACTGTATATAAGGGATACCATTTTAGAATGGCACTGTATTTAAAGGGACTTGAGCATCCATGGATTTTGGTATCCCTTCAACCAAACCCCAGTGGATACCAATGGCCCATTGTATAACAGTTCAACAGAACAGATTGACTGGTACCTCCTTCAGCTAAAAAGAGTGACAAGGAGTCAATGCAGCTGTATTTTATACAACAACACATGCTGAGAACAAAAAGGCCTGCTAAATTTTGGCACAGACAGCTCAAGACTGAAAAGTGCAATGGAGCAGATGTTGCTTTGCATATCAGCAGCTGGAGATAATGTGTTCACACCTTGGTGGCAATTACTACATTTCTCCCATTTCACTCTGGTTTGGAACAACAGCAAAACAACAACAGCCACCCCTCTAGCATCAGGATATTCTGATGGGCTGAGAGAAAAGACAACAGAAGGGTTTCAGAATTAAAATGCCAGGAACTGCAAGGGGTTGTGTGAGGGGAGCTACATTTTTTTAAAGTAATACCCCCACAAGTTAATGTTCTATTGAACATGTCAAGGCGTTAAGTCAGGCATCTCTTTAAATTTTGTGGCACAAACAATCCCATAACAAATAAGAAGAGGGCACTGCCTCCCCAAGTACTTTAAAAACCCAGTATTTATATCAGAGAATACTATATTAGCAGTTCAGGGTGTGGACTATGCTTATTAATTGGCTGCCAGAACTATTGTAAAGATTCTCTGAAGTTCAAGACAGTCCACAGCTAAATACAGGAGCACAAGCTTTGCATAGAGACTTGTGTCTGTACTGTACATATGGATTTACACACAAATGCAAAGGGAGAAAGAGAGACCCACACAAAGACAGACTTGAGGCGGGGAGGGGATGGAGGATAGACGCCAAATATTGAAGTTTTCAAAAGAAGATGGAAGGATCTCCATTTCAAGCACTTACTGCAGGATGGGAGTCATATACACTTCCAGAGGTTGTTGGACTGCAACTCTCATCATTCCTAACTTATTGGTGATAATGGCTAGGGCTCATGTAATGCTATCTGGAAGGCCACATGAGAGTCCCTGAATTACAGCAAAGTCTAAGAACAAAAAGTGTTTCTAAATTTAGAAGGGACCAATTATGTTTGATGAAAGTGTAAAAAGTCACAGCAGCTCTTCTTTAGTACTGCAGCTGTTTATGGCGGTCTACTGAACGTGGTCTAGAACTTCAAGTCTGGACTCCAGAGTATGAACTGCCCTCCTGTGAAATTCTGTTGAGTCCCAATTCACTGATCACCCCAAAAAAATCTGTCTAGGTGGGGGTTACCAGAGATTGGCTTCACAGGCCCTACATTCCTCAGCCTGTGCTGAGAGTCCATTCTTCACAAAAGCATATTCGCTAAGCACCCTGTGAAAAAGAAGAGCTGAAGACCAACCACCCCTGCAATGGCAGAGTTGGGAGGCTCAGCTTCTTCGGGCCATCAGTATCCATGCTAAGAGTTTTACTCTTTTGGACTACAACTCCCAGAATCCCAGGCGAAAAAAGCTATCATCCAAAGAAGCAACAAACATTACCAGTTCACGAATGTAACACGTTTTGGACATGAATGTGCCACATCACCTAATCTAGGCTTGAACACTCTCCAGTATGTTCTAGCTTCAGATGACATAGAATGGGTGGGATGGACACCCAGAGACTCAGAAGAAACTGCTTTGAGGCCATTTTATTCTTTCTTACTTATAACCAACTGGTGACACCTGGATATTCAGCAGGCCTGCTTCACTACTCGAAGTATCACCATTGCTTGAGCAATACATGCCCCTTTGGGAACTTTCCTAGGTACTGCATAATCCAGATTTTGGAATAGGCTTCCTTTCTGGTCTTCCATACGGAAGCAATCCAATATCTGCTTAGAAATCTATTCTAAATAAATAGTGCATTCTGACTAAGCTATTTACAAAGTAAGCAGAATAAAATGAAAATGATTGAACAAAAGACCATATCTGGATTTTTACTACAACATGCCATTTGTAGTTATTATTTTTTTTACCAAAGCCTTAGTACTATCATTCAGATTCTTCGTACATGAAATGCTTATAGATCCAGGCTGCACTCTTTTTACTCATGTAAGTACCTACAAGTAAGACCCATTGAACTTCATGGGATTTAGCTCTGCGTACATATGTCCATTGCTGTAGTGCTAGGTTCCATCCCTGACACAGGAAACCAAAGCAAACAGAAAGTTAAAAGTCTTAAGTGTTAAACTTAAAGTCTTATCTAAGTGTTAAACTGCCCTCTTCCATCTTCCTGGACTGGACTTTTTCTTCTTTTTTGTCAAAATCTCAAAGGGAATGTCACTTCCAAAGATAACTGGGCTTTGGATGTGGAACACCACAACCGGAAATGAATAAATTATTTCATCTTTTTCTATAATTTTCCAGCATTACCCAACCCAGGCTTACTGCCAATTGATGTTACTTCAGCTGTACTCAACAGCCAAACATGTTGTCATATTTAATACATGTGGCAATTATACATAATCCAGAATTGGGGGGAGCGATTACAAAAATCTCAAAAGAAAAATAACCTCTTAGCTATATAGGGCAATGGTTGAAAACAATACTATAGAAATCTTCAGAGACAAAATTCCATTAGCATGTCTGCAGAAATCTCTTTACTTTCATGTAGCATTGTCACCTGAATAGTTGTAAAGTATCCCCTGAAATTTAAACCATTTCTAACATATCTTTTCTTTTTACAAAACAAAACCAACCGGCACCAAAAAAGCCCCCCCCTCCATTATTTGTATTTGCCATTAGGAGACATTTGTCATTAGGCGGCATTATCCAGACATTTGTAATGTTGTCCTCTGTGGTCAGTCCTAGAAGAAGCAGTGCATGAACCTTTCTAGAAGACACAAAGCACACCCAGCTGGCATAAATCAACACAAAGTGCATGTCTTCCACATATTCCAGCAGACTTTCTGGCTGAACTGCTTGATCCATACAGAAGATCTACATAAAGCCAAGAAAGCTGTAGAATAGTTTTGGAGTCCATGCCAGGAGAGTGGGCTTGTTGCAAATCTTACTGGTTCCCAGCAGGGCTGGCCCAAACCACTTGGCTGACTGAAGCAAAGAAAAGGATGGTGCCTCCACCCACACATTACAAAAGTCAAGCAGACTTCAAGGTGAACCTTATTTAACACTAGTGAACATGTTCCACTGCACCTGGGGGAAACAAACTAGTTTACAGGGTGCACACAGCTCTGTCCTTCAGTACTTCATTTCTCGCTCAGCTACTTTTGTTAAAGCAGCTAACTTTCTCTATTCAATGGCAGGGCTGGTCCTTTTCACCAAGCTGCATCCCTGGAACCAAGAGACAGTTGAAAGGGAGCTAGAAGAAAGCAAATGCTGTTCTATGTTCCTGAAGAGCTTCTTGTAGAGGCTGTTTCTACCAAATACTACAATATTAAATGAAAGATGTTACAAAATGAGCAAAACAAGGACTGGGGGTGGAAGAATTTATGAAGAGTAAAACCAAGAACAATGTTTGTAACTAAAACAACAGCTCAGGAATTTGGCATTAAAGTATCAACTCGTTTATTGCAGGGTGGGGGGAAATGCTATTTGCAAGCATTTTTGTTCTTGGCAGTCATTACAGTTACATGACCTCAGCTAAGGAGTCTTCTTAAATCCATTAGGGGGGCAAGTTGCTTCAGTTTTAGGGTATGCAAAAATGGTTAACATTCTCTATGAACTTTTTCACAGACCATTTTGCCATAATGAGACCACTGGGACAGATCTCTATGGATGCTTTCCGAAGGCAGGGAACTATGCCGAACAAAGAAAGCATCCATATCCAAGAGCAAAAAGTCGTAATAGGCCAAATTCATACACTGCCATTATACTACAAATATGTGCTCTCTCACCCCAGGGACAAAACATCTCATAATTATGAGTTTTTCACTACTCAGTGGATGCACTCAGCTATGATTAAAATGGTGCGTGATGCTCTATAAAAAGCCAATTCCAAGCATTCTGTCATATTCTAGTGTGACCAAGACAGGGTTCCAAAGTAGGCTTGAATTTATTTTTATTTTTTTAACATTATGGGGACAAAGACAAACATCAGCTCCAGGTTCCATCACAAAGTTTGAGGAAAGAAAAATTGTGCATTTGTAGGAGAAAAAGACATTTTTGGTGGTAGTGGACAGCCAACTCCAGGGAAGATTAGGGAAGGATAATGGGCTGAAAAACCTGACAATTCCTTTTACTCTTCTGTGTAGTATTGGTGGATCCCAATCTAGAATAGTATGATGAAAGCACCAAACCTAATGTCCAGCTTGTGTAAAAGCACATTTACCAGTTTCAAAAGGCTGAGAAATGCTGTCAGATAGTTGACTTCCCCACAGGTTTCTTTTGAAGTGTCAACAAAGTTGTATTTTTACATAGTGCCAGGTAATTTTGAAAGACATTCTTTGTTGGTGGGACTGACTGCATCGTCTTTTGGTGCCAGGATGGCTTTTTCCCATAGCCACTCATGGTTATGAAACTAATATGTAACATTCAGAAATACTACTTCTTGGACCATGAGGGAAACCATAATCTCTGCTACCCTTAGGCACACTCCCTGGCTTTTCCTGGGAACTTCCTCACTTTAGAGGGATCAGCTTAGCTCTTAGTTTGCCACACCTAAAGCTTTCAACAGTCAAGTGAAAAGTTTTTTTCCCCACACACAAGGAATAAAGTATTTCTGTGTCTTCTCTTGCCTAAAAAAACCCATGCCACTGGCACTCCAAGCCACACCTGCTGCAATGATGCACCTCTACAGCCCATAGTTGTGATGAGATAGGAGGTGTACCCCACACCAATGCGGAGGGATAACCCTCCAACTCTTGATGTAGTCCTCAATGGCTTCAAGCTCTATCAACTGCAAACCTATGCACTAGCCAGGGAAGTTTGACTCCTGCTGACTCCCACAGGTTTTAAACATAAAGACAGGTTTAAACCAATCTAAATGAAATAATGAGTTTTGAAGACTGAATAACCCCAGGGTCCCCTTAGCTTTGGCTGTGACAGGTGTCACAGTGTTTCCACTCATAGAAAAGCTTAGTGAATCCACATGGAGAAAGAAAAAATCCAATATTGTTTACAAATATTTGCTTGTTAATAAATAAGGTATGCAGTTTTTCAGGAATAAATGGAACAAACAACTGGAGTGTCATAGCATGTCTAATCAATAGGCATCATGGCTTTGCTCTTAAGTTGCAACTTACTCAGCAAAAACAACAACAAAAAAGTTCCAGATATACTGGATACCACAATATATTTTCAATAAATATTTGAGTAATTGCAGAAGCTACAATTCTCATCATATGTCTTCTAAATATAGTCTCTCTCTGTAGGAAGGACATTATTCATATTCATTCTGTACTGGAGAAGTCTTTGAATTCTGTAGATGTTCTTGTGCTTCTGTATTATCCGCTTCTTTCTTGGAAGTTAATTACATGTCAAAGGAAATGAATTCACTATGTTCTTAATGTGACTTAAAGACTTACAGCACAACAACAGAAAGATAAATGCCTACCTCCTATTGGCCAATGTACAGAGGACCTTACAATCAATATAAAGATGACAACTTCCTAAGAACAACCTTTTTGGACATTTTGATGTCTTTCATTTAAATTTATCCATATATATATTTTTCCTTTACCTTCCATAATTGTTAATTTTTTCTTTCTTTTTCTCCGTTGTATACATTATTCCTAATAAAAAGAAAGTGAAATGCCTCTGACAAACAGACAAAAAAAAGACCCTTTATTATTATATATTCCTAATGAAGTTTGACACAGTTGAATCAGCAGTCTCTGGACACTTGTAATCAAATACAGACTTCTCAAGGGAGTGGAAGAATAAGAGACCTGGGAAAAAATCTTATAAAACAAAAAAGTGATTGGAAAGAGATGGAAGAAGGATGCTTAAACAAAGTCATACCTCCCACTCTTGCAGTCTGACTTGTCATTAGTTTAATAAAAGCCCCAGGAAAATTATCTTGGAAAATAGCAAAAATAACCATGCTGCTTCTTTCAAAGAAGAATGATACCACCATAAATAATGAAACAAATAAAGGCTTTCCTCCATGAAAAGCAGCATAACATATTTAACATCCACCCCCAATAATTCAGCCCATATAGACCGGAAGGAAAGCTATTAGATACCAGATGTCAAACTGGAAGAAACTGAAATGCTCTGTCACAGCACAAAGCAAGGCTTAGTTGTTGAAGCTTTATATAACTGATATGTACTGAAGGTAGGTGGACGGGACAGGACACATACAGTTAAAGTTACTAAGGAGCAAATCTGACTCTTAGCGCCTGAACAGACAGGTCAAAATAAAGCTGCTTCGGATCACTTTGGAGGTATGCTGTTTAAATGATGCATGCATTCTAAGAGGCCAGAAACCGTGCCAAAGCCATGCTCCAGTCCTAAGGACTGGAGCTTTGGCGCACCTACTGGCATCTTAAGATGCATGTGTCATTTAAACAGCATACCTCCAAAGTGACCAAAGCAGCTTTATTTTGGCCTGTCTGTTCAGGTCCATTCATTATCTGAATTCAAAGAGCCCCATTTGTGTGGGAAGCACATCCTTTGGTACTCCCTCCCCTCAGATATTAAAACGGGAGACCTCATGTACATCTGCAAACACTCACAACAAGGGTCAGTCCCTTCTTCCCACTGCACATTGCCGAAGGGCAGGATCTTCTCCCCATGCTTGCCTTGCATTCATTTACTCTACAACAAAGCAGGGCCAGAAAATGGTTGGTTCCCCTGATTTTCTTGGACTGCAACCCTGATCACCCTTCACCAATGCTTTAGGAATGATGGGACATATGGGAGTTTCAGTCCAGTAACATCTTAAAGTCCACACATTGCCTATCTCTATCTGAACAACAGAGTATTCTTGCTTCAGAAGCAAAAAAGCATTAATAAACTGACAACAGTTTACTTTTGATAAAATGCTGTAATACAGTATCAAGATGATTGTGATAAAATAGGTTATACAATATTCCAGCTCAAACACATTCAGCAACATATACTCTCTAGGTACACTGTTCCAAGAGAAAAGAAAGGAAGCGGCACGTTTGTCTTTGTGATATGTATTCATGTATTGACATGCATGTCCAAATATGCTGATACTCTATCCAGGACCAAACAACATATTACAGTACTGTACTTTAAAGATGTAGCTAGCAGCTACATGTTCTCCCCACCCTCTATTCCTGCTGAGGCCCTCACACCATCTTACACTGACAACAATTGATCCATGCATCATCTTTTGACAAAGTAAACTGCAAGCAAATTGAATCACAGCCATCGGAGGTATTAAAGTCCCCAGTTCCCATGCTATTTTTCTGGTTCAGACCAGGTCCCCTATGTTTATTTCAGCACAGGATTGGGTGGTCAATTTGTCCTCTTCGTGTTTAGGACATCAGTGTCCAGAAGCTCCACACAGCAAAGCCAACAGGAAAGGGATTGTGTTGCATTTCTATACATTCCACAAGCCAAAGGTCCCTAACCACTGCTTTACTGAATCAAATGAAATACAAAAGTAATCTGGCTTTCAAGTTATAGCTCTTTATAAGACTGTGTGTAAAGTACCTAATCCTCAATTATACAAAAATTACAAATTCTTTTTCTGGCACATCTAATTTGAATTTGCCAACATGGCAAAAATAGCCAATAACTTTTCTCTTCCATACAGTTGATATCCCACAGATCTCCCCACCTCCTGCCACCTTGGTGTAACAAAGAATGAACACTCAGCTATATGAATACCCAGCAATTAATCTCAGCATATTCCACCTTCTATTCTGTGTGTGCATTGATAAGAAAAAAATCATACAATCCTAACACAACAGAACAAACAGCTAATTATAATTGCTTACTATGTGCAATAGATTCTGGACAGCTTTTTAAAAGTGAGGCATTTCTAAGAACTAGTGTCACAGTACTGAAAAATATTCCCTGCTGATCCAAGTAGAAAGTAATAGTTCCTACTTTTAAATGAGAACTGCTGACAGTGTGCATGTGTTGAATTAGCTGCCCAAGCTCTTATTATGTAACACTAATAAGCAACTTTTATTGGGAGGTAACTTTAAGAAAGGGCCAGAGTGCAGTGCGTCTGGTCTCCACCACTACTCTCCTAAGTGAGCAGCAGACAGGTCCAGTGGCTGAAGGCACCACTTATGATTCTGTGTTGCTAAACAAGGACCTTCTAGGTGCCGGAGTTGGCCCAGGGAAGCAGTGTTGCTGAACCTAAGCCTCAATTATTATCCTGAGTTTGTGTTTTTCCTTATTAAAAACTAACTGTGGGCGAGAAGGTGCTGAGTTTAACCACACAGCAGCAACTACCACAAAATGAACTGCCTCAAACAGCAAGGTTTTTTTCCTAGAAGTAGCTGCTGCCTCAGCAAACCTTCTTTCCCTTCCTCATTTCCATCACCTCTTCTTACATGTCATTCTTCTTTTTTGATTTCTTCAACCACTACTGTTCTTACCTTATTTCCTTTAGGTTGTCCCAACCTCCAAAGCCTATGCCTTATTTTCTCCCACTTTCTCTTTTTTTTACCGCTATTATTATTATTATTAACCTTTATTTATGAAGCGCTGTAAATTTACACAGCGCTGTACATCATGCAATCTTTTTAGTTAGACGCTATGATTTCATTTTCACCTCAGCTACAGGACACAAGGCCATTCTCAGTGGCCTTCTACTCCAGGCCTTGTACTACCATCTGTGAAAAATATGTTTTTTTTTTAAAATTCATACATTTCTACTACAAACCGGAGACAGAGATGGGAAATCTGCCACCCGAAGGAAGCAGATTTGAAATCATCTGTTCTGCTGAGAACACTTCGTTCTTCTTGGGAATATGAAAAGGGAAAGACTCATATAGCACTATCTGTGTGCAGGGCAAAGTTTGCTCATCTTCCCTGACCATTCTGTTTTATAACGTTATGAAGATTTTAATTAAGTTAAATCTCAAGAGAGATCCAATAATCCTTAAATTATTTGGTTTATGTCAATTCACAGAAACAATGCTTTACCAAGGAAGAAAGAAAGCTAAGGATTCCATTTAATTTTGTTATTCTTTCTCTGGAAGGCATTTTCTATTCATGACAAACTGATTTAATATAGATATAAATGTATAGATAGAACATCTAAACTGCCTTTATGCTATATAGCACTCAGAGCAGCTTACCAGTGATTAAATATTCATTATTTCACTTATTTATAGTCTGAACTTCCCTGCAATGGGCACACAGTGGCTTGCCTCTAGACTCTACTAATGCAAAACAATAAAAATATTAAAACTACATATGCAGTGTCAAGGATGGGAATGATGCAACTCTCCCAGTAAAACATATTGCAGTTCCTGTTCTGACACCGCTCTGTGCAGAGCCAATATTCACTGTACAGGTGGAGGTTGGTATGACGTCTGCCCTGTTGCCAAGCAAGAATGGCATTTATGCACTGGTTGCCTTTCTCTAATAGGAGCCAGAAGTACACGGCCTAATAAATGTTGTATAGGAAGGATCTGTCAAAACTGGTGGGTAACTAGCATATGGGTAAGATTTACACTGCCCTGTTGCTGTCTGACATGTGATTATCACCTGGGTTCAAGGATGGTTTTGGATCTCTTTCTTCCACTGGGGGGTAGGTCCTACCTAGTTAGATATGACAAACAATAAATCTCTAGCCAGCATGGCCAACAGTCACACTGTATAGAATGATGGGTGATATAGTCCACCACATCTGGAAGGAGCCATATCAATATGCCACTTTAAATTATCAGTAAAGAGCAGCGGTATGGGCAACTACTCCTCTGCAACTCCCAAAGGATAAGAAATATTAAGACAGTAAGATGATGTTCATTGTACCATGGAAATATCTTGGTTCTAGTTGAGACACTCAACCCTATGCAATTTTTATGCAATTTTACTAGGAAATACATTTCCAATAGTACTGACTCTCTCATACTTAAATTTAGAATAGCAAACTTTGTAAATTCTGAGTCATGACCCACGAAGAAATCTCTGTCCCTTGTATTTAAAAAAAGATGTCCATCTAATTATCCAATGTATTTCAACATCTGTGTTTCTTTTGTAACTCACTACACTAAATGACACTGCTGTCATTTAATACAACATTCTGGTTTTGTCCTGTAAAGCAGAGGTGTATGGACCTTTCATGTGGGCTAAAGCTCCCACATTCCCATACCACTGGTTATGCTGGCTAGGGCTTCTGGGATATGAAGGCCAAGATATATGGAGTACCAGCGGTTCCCCAATTCTGCTGTAAAGAGCTGATAAAAATGTTGGATGAATATAGCCCTATGTATTTAATCTGCCACAAAAATCCAGATTTATAGGCAGTGAAGAACATCAACTGGATCACAACAAGCAACAAATAAAAGTGCCCAAGTGAGCAAGAAAGAAACAACAGAGGAAGATATTCATGTGTGCACTGTTCTTTGAGGAAAACTCACAAGAACTTTCCTGTCCAGACACCAATCTGGCCGAGGCCCACATCGCTTTATCCAAGCGTCTTTCAGACCATTATGCAGAAGAACTCAAGAAATGAACCCAAAACAAGTGGAAATCTTTTCCACCATACTCTGTCTTCTTCAGGATTGCCTACTCAGATTGGCAACAGCTCTCCACAAACCTTTCCCAGACTTGCCATCCCAGTTCTTTTAACTGGACAAGCCATGGCTTGAACCTTCTGCATGCAAATGAAGCCTGTACTACACTGCCAGGAATACAGGCCCTCTTCTTTCCCACCTCCCCCAAAACATTTGCCAAATTTTAATCTCTGCATTCACGGAAGGTGATTAAAAACTGCATTGAAAGGACAGCCGCCCCAAATCCTTACATTCCACCTCTCACACATGTAGAAAAGCTGACCTGCAAAGACTTTAATGTGAAAACCAGGCTTTGGCACCGTTCCTTGTGGAGCTGCTTACTTGGAATTCAGCACTTTCTCCCAGGACTCCAAAGTCCACCAAGCAATTGTATGAAATGCCAAGGCGGCTTTTCTTTCCTTTTTTTACTCACCCCTAGCCATCTTGCTCCTTTATTTGCAGCCTGTTGAATCTGTACTCTTTTGAGGGTGACATGATAGACTGCGCCTTCCTCTACCTCTTCGCCTCCGTCCTGAATTGAGCTCTGCCACAGAAGGAAAAAGAAATGTGTGGGTCATTTAAAACAGCAATACATGATCAGTCATCAGTGGTCATTTTCTTTCTAAGAGCAAATCTAGGTCACCCAACCAACAGCTTGTTGGAGGCATCGAAGGCTTGGTACGCAAAGTGTGTAGGACAATCGCAAAGCAAGACAAGATGCTTTTCGATGGAGGCAAAGCCGGAATACATTTGGCAGGCTGCCTTTGCCTGCGATAGCAGGATAGCCTGAGTTTCCATTGAGCCTCCCTCCTCTCCCACCTACCCACCCAGCCTTGCACATATTTGAAATAGTTTTACAGTGTCTTTTCATAAGGAAATGCTCCCATGCTCCCCCCTCCAACACATATTACCATCACTCTTTCCACTCTTTAAAAAGGGATGTAATATTGTATGTGGATGATGTTTTAACTTTGCTGTTAGCCGCTTTGATTGTTTTAGTACAGAAAAGCGGGATAAAAATCAAAGTTTCATTTATTATTTATTATTATTCGGACAGAAAGCCATCAGGCACTTAAATCGGACTTGAGCCCCACTTTCTCAAGGCGGTAATAACAAGGCAATACATGATCCCAAATCATTTCAGCGGGTTTTTAAAAAGCTTTTTTTCCATATAATTTTTTGGCACTTTCCCCATACCTTCTAGTCACCGATCAAAGTTAAAAAACCAAAAACACAACCAAACACACATCAGAAAGTGAACAGTCCCCCTCGACATGCAACTTTGATTTGACCTGGGGGTCCACAACAAGCCCCTTGAAGAAAACTAATCTTGCTTTCAAACTTGGGACTGGAAAGGAAAGAAAGCCTCCCCAAAGTTGATCCTTAAAACTTGCCCAGTTCCTTTCTTTTCCTTGGACTTGTTGCCCTCCAACCATCCTTTCCCACAGCAACTCTTTAAGTCAAAGAAAAAAGCAACCCTGAAGCCTTTAAACCCCAAACACATCCCCAGAAAGGGAACCTTTCCAAAAGGTATTGATTCCCTGGAGAGTTTGCTTGGGGAAAAGAAAGGAAAGGAAAGGGAAAGGAAAGACCCTCCATTCAGTTTCTTTACAGGAAAGTGAACCCAGTCCCTGGAGTTCTCCCCCCTCAAGAAAAGCCTTGTCTGAAAGAAAAGCAAGGGGTTACCATTTTAGCTCTCCAAAGCAATTTCATCCTTAGGTTTCTCTCCAGTGCATGAGCGAAAGGGCATGGTTTGTTGTTTTAAAAAAGGGGGCTTTTTGATAACAACCCTCTTCTGGGACGAGCTTCTTCTCCTCAGCAGTCAATGCATGACCACAAAAGCTGTGAGTGGTGTGCACAGAGAGTCTCACACACACACACACCAGAGAGAGAAAGAGAAACTCCTCCCCTACACACACATCACACACACAGAGAGGAAAGAGAGAGAATGATGTCAGGTTTTCCTGTTTATGCTGCTGGACCCAAACTCTCTTTTCTGGGCTTGAGAGAGAGAAAGAGACTCCAGCAGTCCAGCCATCTCTCTGAAGTTTTTATTATCTCATGTTTCCTGATAGGCACCAGGTGCCAAAACAAAACCCCAGCCTCTGCTTGCCGCCCTTTTCCCCCTCTCCAAAACGGACAAAGGGAGAGAGAGAGAAAGGCTGAATTTGGGATTATCTGCCTCTTTGGGTTTCTAGGAAGAATGGCTGGTGGAGGGCCCCAGGGAGTTGGATGGAGACACAATGGGGAAAAGGTTTTCCCAAGGCCTCCCTTTTAAGACATCCCCCCCACCAAGGGGGAAAGGAATGGGCCTTCAGGGTCCTAGGAGCCCCTGTGTGGCTGACCAAAGTTGGAAGAAAATGCAAAGATATAGCCATGTTAGTCCACAGGATGATGGTTCTCAACCTTCCTAATGCTGCAACCCTTTAATACAATTCCCCATGTTGTGGCGAAGGGTCTGGAAACCATGCCCTGTGAGGAAAGACTTAGGAAGCTGGGGATGTTTAGATTGGTCAAGAGAAGGTTGAGAGGTGATATGATTGCCCTCTTTAAATACTTGAAGGGATGTCACATTGAGGAGGGAGCAAGCTTGTTTTCTGCTGCTCTAGAAAACAGGACCCGGAACAATGGATGCAAGCTACAGGAAAAGAGATTCCACCTCAACATTAGGAGGAAGTTCCTGACATAAAGGGCTGGTCGACAGTGGAACACACATCCTAAGAGTGTGGTGGAGTCTCCTTCTTTGGAGGTCTTTAAACAGAGGCTGGATGGCCATTAGGCAGGGATGTTTTGATTGAGAGTTCCTGCATGGCAGAAGGGGTTGGACTGGATGGCCCTTGTGGTCTCTTCCAACTCTATGAGTCTATGATTATTTCCAGGATTACTTCATAACTGTAATTTTGCTACTGTTTTCTGATGGTCTTAGGCGACCACCGTGAAAGAGTCATTTGACCCCCCCCAAAGGGATCGCGATCCACAAGTTGAGAACTGCTGCGGTAGGATCAGTACTTTGAGACTCACTGAAAGAAAGAAGTTGGCTGTATCGGTTGGCGCATACTAAAGTCCGTTTCCTCAGATACGTTTGGCGGAGTGGAAGCCGGGGACAAACACACACGCACACACACAAATGCCATTGGTGTTTGAGAATGTCAATTCAAATTCAAAATCGTTTGGATACGGAAATGAAGAAAGTTGTTGTTGCATTTTTTGTGAGGTTTTTGGGGGCTATGTGGCCATGTTCTAGAAGAGTTTATTCCTGATGTTTCGCCGGCATCTGTGGCTGGCGTCTTCAGAGAAAGTTGTTGTTGTTCTGTGCTTCTATGTCAATTTCTGACTTACAGAGACCATCAAGTGGACCTGTCATGGGGTTTTCTTGGCAAGTTTCTTCATAATGTCATGGCCATCTTCTGAAGCTGAGAAATTGTGACTTGCCCAAGGTCACCCATTGGATTTTTATGCACCAGCAGGGAATTGAACCATGGTCTCCATATGCATCTGAGGAAGTAGACTGATGACTATGAAAGCTCATGCTGCCAACATCTTTCTTTCAGTTAGTCTCAAAGGTGCTACAGGATCTCTCTATATACTGAGTCTACAAACTAACACGGCTATATCTTTGAATCTTGGTCTCCAGAGTTGTAGTCCAAGGCTCAAACCACTACTACACCACGCTGGCTCTCTGTCATCCCAATAAATGTGTTGGTTGTTGTGGTACCACAGAACTCTTTGCCACACATCTGGACCAGTTGCTACTTCCATATAGTTAGACAAGGGGCACAGTTTGATTTAAAGCATCATGGTTTTCAAAACTACTATGACTCTGGAGAATGGGGTTCGAATAATTGCTCAGCCATGAAATCCACTGGGTGACCCTGGGCAAGTCATACTCTCTCAGCTTCATGGCAATGGCAAACCCCTTCGGAAGAAACCTGCCAAAAAGAAAACCCTTGACAGGTCTATCTTAGGGTTGCCATAAGTCAGAAACAACTTCACACAACAACAACATCATGGGAAAGAGAGGAGCTGTGCAAGAAGAGTTACAATTTCACAAATGAAGCTACAAAATGCCACTAAACCTTACTTGTGGCATATACACAGGGTCAATGTGCAAGGAACCACAGAAACGAGGGCAAAATACCCTGCAAATGTAAATGTATTTGAAAACGTTTGCCTTACAGCAGGACGAATGCAAACCTCACAAAGGAAAAACTCTGAAATTTAGGATTTTGGGAAGAGGGGAAATCACATTTCCAAGAAGCATAGTCAAGGAAACACTGAAGCAACGCTAGCATAATACTTTTCTATAGCCATGCTAAGATGTCACCAAGTAAAGAGCAACCCTCTAAGTTATCGAGAGCAATTGTTCAGGCTGAATGATAAGCTATATCTCCCCTGACCACTGACAGGGTAGGGTCAGATGAGAGATAAAATAAGATGATCCCTGGCCATGTTCAAAGACAGCAAAAGTGCATTGTCTGTACTTAGTAAGATGGAAAGGGGAAGTGCTATGCCGAGTTAATGAGATAATCATTAATTTGCTTTATCCATTTCCCTTTGAAAATACAAACATTAACAAGCATTCTCTACTGTACAGAACAAACATGTCTTGGAAGAAAGAGAGTGTAAGAAAAGGAAGATGCAATAGCTATTACAGCAGTCAGTGTGGATATTAATTCTTGCTACAGAGTCAGCAGAAGCTAGAGAGCCAGCATGGTGTAACTGTTTGAGTTTTGGACTAGGACACTGGGAGATCTGGGTTGAAATCCCTGTTAGCTATGGAAACATACTGGGTGACCCTGGGCAAGTCATACTCCCTCAGCCTCAGAGGGCAATCTCTGAATAAATTCTGCCAAGAAAACCCTTAGAGTTCTCATAAGTCAGAAGTGACTTGAAGGCATACTACAACAACAATAGAAGCTAAATTTGGGTGCCATTATCCCATAATTAAAGAGCTTGTGACACCTCATTAGATGGCAGAAGATCACCCTGCATTTACCAATTAATTTGATTCCAGTGGCTATTTTAGTGTGACACAACTGACTAGAAAGGCCCTCAGGGTATGCTTTACCCTG